>NC_041370.1:17122834-17242834 GCF_900634415.1 Cottoperca gobio | reverse complement strand
GAAAATGGTAATTTAATTTCCCTCTCTAGTTATTCTCCACAGAGAAGCACTAAGGCTGTAGTGACCTACGCTACTTTGTGTATTTTCTGGTGTACAGTATGTCTTTAGCTATTCTGTGACTAAATACCCATAATCCCTTTGTGTAGGTCGGATTGATGGCGCACATCTTTTATTCCTCTCTCTCTCACTATGGTTTCCACGTGCAGGTTGTTATGAATCTGTCACCAAGATAATCCAGGAACATGACTCCCAGGAATCCACAGGCTGCCATTGTGCTGCATTTGCCTTTTTGTACAACACAGGACGAACTGTCACAGGCTTATCACACACAGAAGGCTAATGACAGGAAGTATAAACATACCTTGTGTGAAAAGCAGCAGTCTTACGTTGTTCTAAAGGCCTGTGTGGATCAGCATTGCTGAAAGAAAAAAGGTAAAGACACGATTTGCTCTGACAAAGTGCCAGCCTGGTTGGTTTAATGACATTTTAAGAACTTCATCTGAATATCCCATTGAGCCTAATGAGGGATACATCCTTTCCCCTGAAGCTAAAGTCCCGTCTCTGTGGGAACCGGTTGATAGCAGGTAGACTTTGCCCTGAAGGGGAACCAACACAACAGGAAGTGCAGCAGAGCAGATTCCTGACTGACACAGCGGAGGTAAGACACATAAGGAAGGATTAGAGCTGTAACTAATTGATTTCCATGAACAGAGCTAAGTCAAACAGCACTTTATCACTTGTTGAAGAAAACGCGAGGGGTAGCCTACTTTTGAAAGGGCTTCATTCATCATATCTCGTAAGTGATGTTCAAGGCTTTCGGGCGATGTAAGCGAACAGAAACAAAGTCCACTTCGTCATTCAAATATTTGAAAATATGTTTAAATATACTTTTCACGGTGCTTTAGTTGAGCATGCTGAAATAGTCAAAATGTGGTTTTACGTGGCAGCTGCCACAAGTTCAAAAGCCATTACTAATAACTACTATTACAGGAAGTGTACCTTGTTACTGATTAAACCATAGTAAGGCAGATTAATATGCTGTTTCTTTGTAAAGTGGACTCAGTAATACAGTTTCTTATCTACAGTCCGGCTTTACTGAAGTTTCATATCTTACAGAATTGTGTCGCTAATTAGAACGCTGTCTCTTTAATGCAAAACCAGAGACCTCAAAGGGAACGTGTGAGTCCTCACTACATATAAGATGGACCCCAAGTTTACTGTCTGTCTGTCCTTATTGATGACTCTAAATTTCCTCTGAGAGCAATTAACCACAACCTATTTGGCTATTAAATATACATACAGCTCAATTAAATGGAGGCTTAAGGCCATAATTATGGATGTTAGTCATGGATGGCTCTCGTGTTTGTGTGATGCATCATTTTGTAATTACCCATTTATTTGTTCCACTCTGACATTGCCCCATTTGGCAATTTAACATCCCTGATGAAAGAGCTGATGCTTTTTGAAAGGATGCTTGAAGCCATGACCTTAACTTAAGTCTGACATTTATGTCACTTTTGTGCCTCAATTGATGAAAAGGTCTGATAACTTTTGGTGGAATGGAAACTAAAGGCAGCAGCGATGATGCTTATGGACCTCCTCCCCCTCCATACAATACTCAGGACTATGGACAGAGTCCTTACGCAGGGATGAGCTATCAGGTTAGTAGCAATATCACAACATTTGTGTTAGCCTCACAAGAGAACGGGGAGTATGAGCCAAGTTTTCTTCTCTGATCTTTTTCGAATGAATGTCCAACTTTCAGTACGGCATGAAAACACCACCAGCTGTGATCATGAGATCATTGTATGTCCATGAGCACTTTTGATGACACATGAAGGATTTACTTTTTTATGTTTATATTTGATGTTTTTCATGATTCTTGTCCAAAGTAGAAGTGTTGTTTGAACTACCTGTGTGGTTGTTGGGTGAATCAGGTGGGGAAGGGGAGCGTTGCAGTGGTCTCCCCCCCTGGCACTTATGGTAACATAGTCCATCCCGAGGAGATGGCCGCAGCTGGAGGTGACCAGCAGTATGGCCAAGCTCCACCTGACTACTTTCATGGCTTAGAGGAGAGCAGCTTCAGCGACGCCGCCATACGAAGAGGTGAGGGTGACAAGAAGGGAGGAATGGGCAGAGGGAGAAACAGAAATTGAGAGAAACCAATATATGTTTTTGTTTGCATGGTCAGAGCTGAAAAGGGAATATGTACTCCCTCATTTGCTTTGCAGTGTTTTCTTGAATTTGAAAATGTTCTCTGCTATACCGTTCCTCAACTCTTCACCTCGCAAGCAACACAAATACTTTTAAATGAGAGGTTGAAACAACAAAAGCATTTCTAAATGTTATGCAGCATAAACAAGCCTACCTGCCTGCTTTGCTCTGGAAGATTCTTTTATGTTGTTGTTGTCTATCTGTCTATCTTTCTATCTGTCTTGTCTCACTATTCTTTCTGAACAGGTTTCATAAGGAAAGTCTACTTGACCTTGATGATTCAGCTGCTAGTGACTGTCGGGATCATCTGTGCTTTCCTTTACTGGTGAGAGGAACACTTTTACACAAGGGATTTCCTCTCAAAAAGAGATGAATCCATGTCAGAAACCTGTCCATCAATCCACGTTTAGTGCAGTCTGTCAGCGTATAAGAGCACCCGACATCACACAGCAGCACAAGCACCATAGCTGTCCCCACAACAACTTTGACCATGCAACCCAGCGCTGCTCAAATCACCATAAATATGTACGGTTAGACAAGATGGTGGAGAATAAAAGGACATTTCTGCCTCATAATATTTTCAGCTTGAAGTAGTTTGAAGGCTTTATAGGTTTTTGATAATTGATGTGGTAGAACACGGATACAGTCATTTATTTTCATAAATTGTGTTCAGCTCACATGTGCACAATACTCTGTCCTCTGTTAATATTTAATAAAATCCCTCTACTGCCTCGATCAAATAAATAGCGCCTCTATTAAACACCAGCCTCTCCTTTTTTCATTTGGAATAACAGGGACGATCTCAGGCAATGGACACGGAACAACTACTGGTTCTCCTACGCCATGATGTAAGTTATCACAAACATTCCCTTAGAGTGTCTAGACGCCGCACCCTCTCTTGCTTTAACCATTTTGACCACCTACCAATCTCCTGTCGCTGAGATACCCAAATGAAAATGTCTCTTGTGGAAATCCACAGAAGTAAATCACAACCTGTCCCCCCAGAGTCTAAATCCTAAACCAGGAAACAGCCAGCTGCACTGCATAAATAATGCACTTTTTCTTTCTGTTTATGGCCTTTTTATTTGCTATTTACGATATATTCTATTTTCAGGGCGGTGGTGATGATACTCATCCTTACCTTGTCCTGTTGTGACAACCTCCGTCGTCGAGTCCCCCTCAATTTCATCGCCCTGGGCCTGTTTGTGAGTAGAAACACTACCAGCCAGGCATCAAATGAAACCCCCACCATACCTGCTCTATTTCACAGTATTTTTGTCATGTATTTACTTTCCATTTGTCTCCCTCCCTCACTTTCTCTCTCCCTCCCTCTCTCTCAGACTGTTGCAGAGGGCCTGATGCTCGGATCTGTGTCAGCGTGAGTCTTTGTTTCCGAGGATGAATCCCCACCTGATGCTGACTCATTAACACAATAATAACCTTATTTGATTCATATCTAATAGCGGTTAGAATGCTAACCATGAAGCCATCAAACCTGATAAGATGGTATCATTGCTGGTTAACAAATAAGCACATGGAAACATATTTCCTGGGGTTTCAGCTGAATACAAAGCATCGCATATAGTTCAAATCCAGCTTTTCTGTACCGCTGCTCTTGTAAACACATGTTACCTTAGCCATCTGTGACACTTTTTGTCTTTCAGCAGCTTGTCACTCTGACTGTAAAGGCATCAGTTAAAGCGTGACTATCAATAATACATTAAAATTATCATATTTATTGGGACCCTTCAACTGAAGCTGAACATAAGCGATACATTATGCAATGCACGTCCAGGGGGGGTGGGGGGGGGGGGGGGGGGGGGGGTCCTGCCATCTCTCTAGTTCAGACACATAATAGAGACTATGAAATGGAGACGATCCCACATTTCTTATAAGAAGGAAATGTTTCCTTTTTAGGAGAAAACAGAACACTGCCGTTCATGTATCCACTCTGCCTTCTGACTGGTTTGACATGATACCATGGGGGGCCCACTGCATATCTGTTTGATATTTCCGTCTGCAGGTACTTTCATGCAGATGCAGTTCTGTGGGCTGTGGGGGCAACAGCGCTGGTGTCCTTCGCCTTGACTCTCTTTGCCATGCAATCAAAGGTAAGATCTAATAGTGCAATTTCATAAACTGCGGCTTTGCTCTGCCAGTCACTGGTAAATGTTCATATCCTAAGCCATGTTTCCTGTGAAGTCCAAGGAAAAGCGTTAAGCTGAGCTGTTGGCCAGGTTCTCTCGTGCAGCGTTTGCTATATACAGTCACCAGCAAACATTTAAAACTGTAATAGCTTTGCTGTCCAGGCAAAACTATGATTACTGCTGAGATCGGTGTATTTGTCAATCAAGTTAATTCCCTTTGTCCAGTGGCGGGACAGAGTTAAACCTTTGGGCTGTCCTCATGCTGGCCGAGGCTGCTACCATAAATCTTGAGTTCAGAAATGGCCTGGAGCCTTTTGTTATTTGCTAAATCCCCCCCACCTGTCTCCTTTCACCATGAACTGTCTAATAAAGCAAACACACCCTGAGATTAATCTTTAAAAGAACCCTTTCAGGGACACCGGTAGACATGAGGCTCCTCCAGCCAGATATATTTCAATATTGAAAAGGCATTGCACACACACTTGCATTCCTGACCTCTCACCAATAATCTAATCTAAAAAAATAACAGAACAACTCTGATTTATCTAAGTGGACCCAGGCGTAGTTGTTATAGAGGCAGTGGGGCAAAGGATTAGACAAGTGAACTAGATGTAGGCCAAATTCAAATTGCATTTAGAGTCCCTCTTAATTGCCTCTAAATACAGTTTGGCATTTCACACATTTTGACACTTATTGCATCTGAAGGAGCTGCAGACATTTAATTCTACTGCTTAGATTGGATAAAACTAGCAAGCAGGTGTCTAATGATTATACTGAGAATAAATCGGCTCTTTAATGCTCTTTTAGTAATCTGTAGAAAGAAGCGTATGCATCAGGTCTAAACAGTCTGCATATAGAGGGGGAAACCGAGATAGAAATAGAAATAGTGGCCCCACCCTCAGCCCATAAAAGAAGTTGTTTTATGGGTCGAGTGAGCGTTCACTTTCGCAAACACTTTTGATGTATTTCTTTGTTTTCTTTGTGACTTCACGTTTATCCTGCAGATTCTCGAACCCTTTTGCTCTGAAGTTAACGCTGTGCCAGAGCTTTTTAGTCTCTGTCACTACAATTTAAATGTCATAAATCCTGCCTTGCATGTTTAGCCCGTAGCTCCTCAGGTGATCAGTGTTAGTGATCCTGTTGTAACTGCCATCTTTTTTTTTCTGTCTATGTGAAAAGGGCAAGCAGGCCCCCCCCCCATCCTCCCCCTCTGTGCCTGCGTTGCAGCTTGTTGATTAATTATCCAGGATCATTACATCCAGAATCGTTCAGAATTGTCTTGTGTGTCGAACTGCAATATGTCTTCATCATTTAGTAATCTGCCGCGCCTCACATTACAGTTGCAATGCAGACGACCTTGAGCGCCCCGGCTTTTATGGCAATGATGTGTTCAAATGAGGGATGTTCTGTCTACTGTTTTCTGTTTGAGAAGCTCCTCACATTCAGTGTCTCTCTCTTCTCTCCCCTTTCTGGCACCAGTGGGACTTCACCGGACTAAATGGGAGTCTGTGGGTGTTTGCCTGGACCCTCTTTTCGTTTGCGTTGCTTTGTGGAATCCTCCGATCGCAGGTAGATCAAGATGCCGCCGTGTTTACGCCTGTGTTTGCAGGGAGAACCGGTTTGAAATTAATTGCAGTCAGAGGCAGAAAGCCTTGTAGCTTTTATCCCCCGGACGTACTGGCACTGACCTGTGCTGAGCAGACTATAAAGAAGCGTGAACTCTCAAACCTCTCAGGAGCCGCACTGACCTCAAGACTCATGCATTCAAATTCATACTGCTTACTGTTTCAGCCTCAAGCAGCGGCTTTACAGAAATAAGCATCGCACTGACTTTAAACTGTTATTTTTACACAGCAAATTAACAAGAACAGAACATAAACACTGCGCTTTTAAAGTATATCATGTGAAACCATTTTCAGATCTTTACTATCGTCTTTCCCGTTCAGAATAACTAGAAGAAGAAGAAAGGATGAAAGTATTTTCACTTTTTCAGCTACTGAGTTAAAGGATAAGGCTGAATCGTTGTTTCTGCAGCCAGCACACTGTAACATTTTACTAAGACAGAAAAACATGTGTGGAGTTAGGGGTAGTTGGTTTTACTACATATTACCCTCATTTATGGAAGAAACAATCACACATCAGTACAAAGTCAATGACGTCGCTGACTTTGTGTCTCTGATTCCTTCAACAGTATCTTCACATCTTATACGCCTGCCTGGGAACCTTGCTGTTTTCCTTAGTAAGTATATTCAAACTTTAACACCAGAAAATGGTTTTCTGCAACACAGGATAATTAAAAACACACTGAAAATGACCTTTAAAAAGAAAGAAAACCTCATCAAATAAGGCTTTAATGTCAAGTGTATCCGATGATAGATTTGATGCCAGCCAGCCTCCGGTGTCTGTCCTAGTAGTTAGTATAAATAGAGAGACTCTGATGTCCTCGTGCCCTTTAATTTCAATGATGCATCGTTTAACAGCAGTAGGCTTCATTCTCACAGCCACCTCTCAGCGTGCCTTTGGCATAAACAGCAAATGCTGTGACCCTTCGTGTCAGCTGCTGGAACAAACTGCTGCTACACACAGAGTTGAACAGGCTGTCAGCAGCGAGTCACAACTTACTTTCAGCCTCTAAGATTATTTACATAGCATGTTTATCTGCGCAGCCCCCTCTCTCAAAGATAAGAAATGCCGCCTGTGTTTTCTTTTAGAGCGATTCTTGTAGCCTTTCATCTCACAAACACGCTGCCTTCAGAAGTCAGTGTTGAAGCATCTCTCCTCTCTCTCTGCAGTACTTGGTGTTTGATACGCAGCTTATCCTGGGCGGGAAACACAGGAAGTATGAATTATCTCCCGAGGAGTACGTGTTTGCTGCTCTCAACCTCTATTTGGACGTCGTCTCCCTGTTCCTGCTCCTGCTGAATCTCATCGGCCTCTGCCGCTAACACTGCACACAATATCAAATCCTCAAGTACGTCATGTTCATTTGGAATGAAGATTCACAACCCTCTCTTAGTCCTCCAGACATCTGCTGCCGTATTTAAATAGGCAGGGATGTCTGTGATACAGATTTGTTTGACTGTCACGTGTCAGGGTTAGTTATTATGCACTGCAATGTTATTCTATAAGAGTGCTTTAAGAGTTTTAAGCTGCACTAGCATGCATGTTTTACTTCCAATGCATGTGCTTTATATGAGTTTCTATGAATGTGGTGCTTGAGCTTGAATTGAACTGTTGTTTTCAGTCAAGAAAGTGAAACTTTAAGGCAAGTGAAAAAGTGCCTAAACAATTCAGCTAGTACTGTAATTTATGATGTTATAAATCAAAGTAGTTGAGCCATCCTGCAATCTGTGCCACATTTACAAAGGTTTAAACGGTCTACTGTTGGGAAGAATAATATGTGTCTAAGCAAAGTTTAAAGATGCTTTTGGAAACCAAACTAACTCCATTGAAGGTCAGAATCTGTCATAAAACCAGGTGGGTGCTCTCACTTTTCTCTCTCTCTCCATAATATGGTGCTCAGAATGCAGGTATAACCCAATGACCAATAAAAAACCCCACACATTAAAACTCAACACATTGTTTATTGGCATCACACATCAAACATGTTTCATATAAAGAGGGAATGTATCAAGTATAGACTACGAAAGTGCAAATAGCATTTCAAGGATTAGTTGCTTTACAATAGAAAATCTCAGTGAGTTACAAAATCCTATATGCCATTGTTAAAATAAATCACCTGAACATTAGAGGTGAAATACAAAGGAAGTACAAATTCCATTTCAACTCATTTCATGCACAGCATACTGTGATACAGAAAGGGCAACCGTATGTTACTCCTCCGTTTGAACCCACTTCCATTAACCAAGTCCAACAAAGTTAGCTCCACTAACCATATGGCACTCACAGTTTCACAACTTCAAGACACTCGGCATGTCCGCCTTTAGATTTAATGCGGCTCTAAACGTCTGCAAGGGGGAAAAAAAGATAATTTACTTCAGTCAGACATTAGTCTGTACAAAAACAGAATTAACTCTTAAAGGTAAAACACTGATCATGTGTCATTGGTTATTCACAATCCATTTTCTTTAATGGATTACATTGATTTCAAATAAATACCTACTTTATATTGCAACATTCCTCCGTTTTAGTGTCTTCAGGTAAGATACATGATCAATAAGTGAACTCAAAAGTCAGTACAGTGATTTTAGTTTCTAAATCACAGAAAAACTTCCCAAATGTAGTGCACAAAAAACTAGAGCATTAAAACCTTTTCTTTCGCCAAAATATTTGGGAGCCAGATTTGAAAGTATGACATTAAAAGTTACCCTTCATACCAAATCATGAACAATCAGTGTTATCCCTTAACATACTACTAGAGCCAACAAAAAAGTCTCATGCTGCAAATATTTTGATGAGAAAAAAAGAAAATCAAGATCTCATGTTTACACACGATTATGTGAGAGAAACAACTTTAAGGTAACAGGTGTTTCCTTTACACTGTAAATACTGTGTAATTAGCACTCAGAAGAATGAAAATAAAGGTGATTGACATAAAGGCACTGTATGTCTCGCTGCGTAGAGAACATGGACTGTGAACTCTCCATGCATTACCCTGCAGCCCAGGACGTCTGTGGAGCTCTAAGAAGGCTTTGCTTATATTACACTTAAATAGGACCCAGAGATTCATTACAGTGACTTGGGCATGATTAATTAATTCACCAAAGTCAGAATGAGATTGCCTGATTATCTCTCTCACTGGGCTTTTTCTGCAGTAGATAAACAAGACTACTCACTGTCTACTTAGTCTGTCACGCTCCACATTCAGCTGCAGAACTCACACACCGATATGAGTGAGATACAATGGAATTCAGAATATACTGAACTGGCACTGAGCAGCCCCTCTGGGCCCGTCAACGTCGGCTGTTTCTGAAGATATTTCTCATTGAAAGTGTGTTAGGGTTTAGGCTTCGACATGAGTAACTGTCAAATCAAGCAAGCCACCAACCTTTCATTTGGACAATGCATCTAAATTGTTGTGTGAATGTTTCACGTTATAAACTACGCAAACATAATGGTCCTAAACGAGAGATTTACACAGCACACTACAGCTTTCAGATAGTGACATTTGAAAAATATCACACAGCCGCAATCTCAAATATAAATATGGCTCGAGACTTTCACATTTAAGTTGAGCTGAGTCGTTGAGATTGTTATAAGCAGGCACAATTTGCTTTGAAGAATCTACTTGGCGAGTCAGTGTTTGGCACCGATAAAGTACGCAGATGTGGACAGGAGCAAGACTCTCCCTGTACCCCACACACACCGAGTTGGAATAAAATATTTTACTGCTCACACAGTATGTAAAGTTGAGACCTGATTGAGACAGTAGGCTTTTACTCCAGTGGAAGAAGAAAAGATATCTGCACTACGCTTAAGTCTCTACATATCTGATCTCTTTTTAAAGTGATTTCAGAAAACTCAAGTTATTCATGTTCCATCAGCACAGAATCATTTTAGGAAATATATCCTGGAAAAATGTTTCCTTCATTTAGTGCTCTTTACAGGAGGGCTGGTTGTTGGGGGGCTGATAATACAGCAAACACACTGCAATGGTTTACTAACCCTAAAAGCCAATTCACACTTTCAGCGTGTCCGCAAGGGTCCGCTTTGATCCTCATGGCGCAAATGTCGTCATCCGCCATATCCGTCCGTCCGCGTGCAACCCAAAATCATACGGATGATATGCTTTCGACTGCGCATGTGCCTTTAGCCGGTTTGCAAAGAGGAGGAACATAACAGCTGTTTGCGGACACGGAAAGTATGTACGAGCCTAAAGAGTCTAAACACTTCTTCCCCCACAGTACAAACTGACACATTCTTAATTCTGTATACATTCTATCTGAATAGCTACTGCACATATTCCTCAACTCTATCCATTTGCAATCTATAGTGGTTTTTGGCCTTTCCGAAAGAGCACCTTCCCATCTCAGCCGTCCAGTTCAAACCAAGTGCACTTGGTCCTCCCACTCAGAGGAGCTGGTGCTGGGCAGCAGGTCAGATCCAGAGTCACATTGCGGAGTGTCGACGCGGCAGGCCTTTGAGCCTCCCCGTGCCGCATGGTCTTCACTTGTGTCAAGGGTGGCCATGTAAGGTAGCGGCATGGTGTCCAGACCCACTAGATCTAACTGGGTGGGCCTCTGAGCAACGGGACACTCCTTCTCCTCCATGTGAGGGCAGAAACCCGCATCTGCCGTCACTTCCTGAGGTTTCCTGTTCTCAGGCGAGACGTATCCGCCTTTCTCGTCCTCCTGCAGGCCCCCTCCCCCGCCTGCATGGAGTGCGCTGAGGTTTGAGTCAGAAGAGGTTGAGGGAACAAGGGTGACACCTTGAGGATTCATGTCGTGGAACCATGCCATGATGTTACCCAGCAGGTTCGCATTTGCTGCTAATGCGGAAGAGGAGGACGATGTGTCGTGGCTGCCGTATGTGGTGGAGTCTAACGTGTCGATGGAAGTGGAGAAGAGGCCTGTGGATGAGTTGCTGCCACCTGGAGCTACTGGTATCGGCACAGAACCCCCGTAGGCCCGGTGGTGACTGTCACAGTGCTGCATAGAGGTGGGAACACCGCTGGAGGCAGAGTACTGGCTGCTGATGTTGCCAAGTCTGGCCAAGTTATCTCCCAGTTCCAGCAGCTCTGAGCTGCTTAGAGAAGCTCTGGAAAGGACCTCTACACCTGGAGCACTCTGTTCCAGCCTAGAAGGCAGAGAAGTGCCGATAGCGCCGAGTGAGGCTTCGTTGGCAAGGAAGTCGTGATTGGACCCAATCTCTGCCATCGCAGAGTCCTGGAGCGACAGCTGAATGGCCAGAAGAATGTTAGGGTCATCGTCATCCAAAGAACCGAGACCCTGCAACAAAATCCAGGATACAATGTCAGTGAGGAAGGCCGAACAAAGATCATCCACTTACTTAAGTGCACAATCTGCATGCGTGTGTGTTTTTACACTTTATAACTGTACAATGGTAAATGATAAGGCTGGCAAAACTGTGTTTCTGTTGTTGTCAAATAAAATGAAACAACAGTGATTTAGTATCTCAGTATGTAACTTCCCCAAACAGTCTGAACCCATTAACAACTACATTCATTTTTTTAGCAAAGGTTGAAAGCCTTGAGCTGAGAAGAAAATGGAAACTGTGCACTCACCATCAGATGATGTCTACGCCCCCCTCCGATATCCTGTGCGTCTTTGTAGAAAAAGAAATAAGACATAAGCCTATAGTCAAAATACTGTCGATAAACTGAATCTTTACAGCAGCAACCCGTTGCTAATTACCCCTTTCCAGAAAACGATCTTCATTTTAGCAAACACTACAAAATGTTCAAGTAATAGCAACCTGACAGAGTCTGTGCCTTCAGCATTTTCCCAGGAAATTTACCAATTCAGTATCTTCATCGGAAATCAATTCATCCTTCTTGGCACAACATAATCTTTTAGCTGGCTTCAAAACTGCAAAATCCATCCATCATTCATCCCAAAAACAAAGCAGCACGGTAATGGACAAGACTGATGGATTAGAAATATTGGCTTGTTGAACTTGAGCAGTTGTGATTTTCCAAAGTTTGGACCAGTAGCCTCATTTGGGTTCTGAACAAATCGCTAGAGAGAACTGAGGGAGAGTGACTGGAACAATGGGTTTTAATTTGATGTATACGTATTATTGGATCATAGATTAGTGAACTTGGCCATGCTTTACAATTACTTTTATATATATATATAAAAAATAAACAAATGATGTACTATGACTTTTTTAATGTACTAGTTGATAGGTGCAAGAGCGAGTTCAGTTTGGAAACCTTTTAGCCGTACGGCGCTAACAACATGGGCTGTGTTTAGCCGATCAGCGTGTAATAGTGAGTGACACTGGGCCGAGAGCAAAGGAAACAGCGGAGCTGGAAGACCCGTCTGTGGGTTCCCGATCAGCTACAACAGCAACTGAGAGAGAGCTGTGTAGAAGACGAGGACGGTGTGTCGGCGGCCATCAACGTTGCAGAGTACGTGAATGGAAAAACATTAAGCATGCTAACGCACGGCTATTTGATCCCTTAACGGAGCTCTTGCCCCCATCAACAAATTCATTTAGAAAAAGTCATAAAAAACTTGGATTATAATGTCATGAACATTATATGTAAAAACAGGCCAATCACAACCAGGAATAATAGCCACATAAGTGACATCATTATAGTTAAAGAAGAATTTAACGGTCTAAAAAACGAATTGTGACCAATCACCCCACAAATGAAGGTCCACGTCTGAGAGTGCAACACTAAGAAAAGAAATTGGAAGAGTCCTGTATGTTCACTGCAGTACCTAAAAGGCTGTCGCTGGAGTCATCAGGGTCGGGTGTGCTGCTTCGGAGACTCGACATGTCTCCTCGCCTCCGCTGCCGGTGTCTCCGTCTGTACTGGAACTCTGCGTACTCCTTCAAACAACAAAAACACATATCACCAATTAACCAGTCATTATGTCCTCAATTCAAATCAACATATCGCTTTGTGAACAGAAAAGCTCGTCATGCATTCCTGATCTCGGGCGACAGTTGCACAGTTTCCTGGATTCCTACCTCGGTTTCCTGTTATGAAAATGTAATAGGTGAATGTGTAAACTAGTCACTAAAGTAGTGAAGCAGTCTGCTTCAAATGTGGTCTTTCATCTCCAAACCAACCCTTTAATCAAATGGCTCCCGTCTGGACTGGAGCATATACTCACTCACTTGAAGGGAATTGGAAATTAAGCAACATGAGGATTGAGGTTCAGACGTTTGAAAATACGTGTGTATGTGTGTGTGTATGCCCAACTAATGTCAAAAGCAACCAGAATATCTTATCAAAAGGGAAGATATAAAAAAGTTAATTAAATATTCATTCACTGGCAAGTTTTAAAACACTAACCCAGAATACAAAATACTTATTTTGTCTAGGTCCAGTGATTACAGGTATGAAGTTATGCAACACGCCACATTAAACTAGCCTCAAAGCAATCTCACGATACGTTATGTTCTCTGCGTTAGAGGTAGTGAGACCTTGTAGCATATCTTTTACTATTGTGACTAATCTGATGTTTCTGGCACGTTATCTCGGGGGAGTTTAAATGATGTAGAATCAATTAACATGGAAAGTAAATTAAATTACAAAAAAGGCACTATAGTGTAATAGGTGTGTGCGTATATGAATGCGTTTCTAATTATAGGATATCTGTGTGCGTGTGACGGTTCCTTGTGTTCAGTGCTGAGAACTCACTGATATGTATCAAGGTTCTGAGATCCAATGATATGGTGTCAGAAGATGAATGGTATGAGGCCGCCTAATTAAAACATGTCCAATAAAACAAAGTTTTAAAGGAAGTATATACCTAGTTTAGGCATATATGGCCAACTGCACACTGAATGTGAAGGTCAAAGCCACTGCCAAAGTACAGTTCATAAGTTAACGAGTTGCTACTGCATCTACTCTATTCTTTGCTTCCTTTTCCTCAAGTTGCACATCTGCATATCAATACCTCGGGAAATAATCAACTTCCTTTTCCATTTGCTCTTCTCATACATTTTCTAAAGTCACTGAGTCACATTCCTATAATCAAAAAGCCTGTCACCTCCACACTGTTTCATGTTTCCAGCGCTCTAAAAATAGCCCAGTATGAAGTGATGTGCAGGCATTGTAAGAACCATGGAGCGGACCATCTGTAGCTGCGCCTGTGAGGCAGAGTCATCAGGCTTTGATTATTACTACGGTGTTCCCATTGACTACTGCAGCTGAGAGACGGAGGCTCCTAATTAGGGGACAAAAATACAAATAAAGTGACTTGGTGGTCAGCATCGGGTGGCAGCTTCCTCATAGATACACGTGCCCAGAATAACACTCATATATATATATATATATAATTAGTTTTTGTACATTGATCATTTGTTCTTTGGAAGATAAGTCACATCTTTGAAGTGTGTGCCGAGCTTATTGAAATCTTTTCTTGTATACTTAAGTGGTTGTTTGTGCTTCACTTGACTTGTACGCTACATTTGTCTGCAAAATCAATAACGGTATTACACAGTGCAGCAAACAAATAGATTCATATTGAGACAGAGAACGAGACAGATAGTATTCCTAGTTACTTCCAATTAAGACAGTTTAGCAAAACCTAAACTTCCATAGTTTTCTTGTGTAACCTATAACACAATGTCATGAGGACTAACATGTTATAATCTACAGACAACAGAGGATCTGCCTGGTTCATGTCACCTTCATGGCACACAAGATAATGGCACATTTTACGAACTTTATAATAAAAAGCATATGTGTGAGTCCTGTCTTTGACTGCTTTCAGTCTGGGAAAAGTAAAATTGGTTTAATATTTGTCCAGCAGTGAGCGTTTACTCAGTAAACCTTGAGTAAACAGAAGCTCTACAGAGCGTTACCTATGTCTCACTGCATGGTGCTGAGCAGGCAGGGGATAAGCAGTTTTAAAGTTTATTTATCAAACGGGCAGACAAGACTGATCTTGTCATTTGTTTTCCTGTCAATACGGAAATGCCCTCTTTATGCTGTCAAAAGATGTGCACAGTAACCTGAGAGGCTTAGGTTTGATGTAAGATTTGCATATTTGTGTTGTGTTTTAAGGAGCCTAAGGAGAGCTGTTGAGCTGAATGTGTTCCGGATGAAAAGCCTGTGTGTTTAAAAACTGCCACGGTCTAGAAGCTAAACGATAATAGAAGCTTGAGTATAACTGCAGTGTATTGTCTTATGCACCACTACTGAGTGCATGCATCAAGCCGTACAGAAAAAGGAGGCAGGTCAATAATCAAACCATTATGTGGCGACAGTTTTATGACTGTAAAAGTTAACTACAAATGCCTGTTACTAATGCGCAATGATCGGGAGCAACCTGCTTAGGTGTTTGCCAGAGTGCTGCACTTTTAATCATTCCAACTGGCTGCACAGGGGAACACTGAACCATCTGGCCTGCTCCAGTGTGTGGAACAACATGAGGATCTTTGGGTCAGAAAGGTTTGTCAGTGTTGTTACACAGCCAAAGACAAACCAGCAATATTAAAACGATGATGACTTCATAAAAAAGGTATAATGTAGCGCTGAATCAGTTAATTACATAATAATCATGATTTAAGTTCATGCAATCATTTAAACCTGATTAGTTGCGACATTAACAGAGAAGTGGCTGAATCGCTGCAACAAATCAAGGTATCGCTTTCAAGCACATTGATGGACCACTTTCAGCCTCAAGCATGGGTGTGATTGCTGGTGAGAGCTACACGTAGAATATAAATGCAATATGGATTAATCCAATAATTTAAACTCATTTAATGTTAATTTGACAGAATGTTCTTGAGGTTTAATTTATACTGTAGATTTATCAAATCGTGTGTCAAAACTAAGGCAGTTTTTCTGTCACTAACATTTCTCAAAAATGTATCGAGAATAATGATGGACTATAGTCGAAATATTTAGTGATACAACTGTGAGTATTTTAACAGGGCACCACTAATGTATTGAGAAGTGTTTAAGATCCCAAATATAAAAATGCACATGCGAGTTGAAATCTGTCAGGCTGTAATATACAGCGTCAAAAGACACACGCACATTTGGTTTAAACAGCAGAGTTGACATTTTAACTAACAAGCCTTCATTGAAAACTAATAAAGACTTGTCCTATTACCTCAGATGATGCAAAGCCTAAATATTCCCAGTCCCACGTCCCACCAGCGAAACTGCAAATGAGGAAGAGACAGAGAGATATTGTGATGAACTGCTGAAATTTTATAGCTAATTAATAACTTTTGATTATTTCCAAACGAAAGCTGTGTTATATTATGGCACTGTTATTCATTGTTAAAATTAGATAGTGAGCTGCATGTCTGTATTTTACCTGCGCCTGGGGGCCTCTGGCGAGTCATTGGGGGCCACTCCCCGGGCTACTGAGGCCAGGAACTCCTGCCTCTTCTGCTGAACCAGACACGCTGCACGGATGATCTTGTGGCGGGGCGTCCGCAGATAAGGCCGGTTAACCTTTTGTGCCAGGTCCTCAGTTACCATCTCCAAGTCCGTCTGGCGACAGAAAGACAACTGGCTGGGAGAATTCTTTAGGAAACTCAGTGGAGTGAAGGGTTTTAGTGTGTGAATACACAATTTGAAGTTTTTCATCTCAAAAGAATAATCTGTTCCCAAACCGGAATGTTCAAGGACAAAGTGACTTTAGAAGATGAAATAATAAATGTTTTAAAGATACATACACAGTAGCCCTAAAAGTGTTTCACTACCGTGTATGTATCTTTAAAAAATGTATTATATTTGCAAGTCTTTAAGAGACTGTAAAACCTATGGGAGCCTTGCTCATTCATTTTACAGTATTTAAAAAGGCAACGATATAAAAGATAGCAGGTAAGTACATTCCTTGTCTATAGCGGCGATCATGAATGATATACCTCGAGATCTTTAGCTAAAAGCTGAGATGTGCAGGTATAAAATGGGGCATACTGTGAAGATCCCACACCTCTAATGGCCCATAACAAAACTGGCAGCTGTGAACATTTGTCTATTTTTCCCCTGAATAAGTAGGACTGAAACCTGCATAAGCTCGTAGATCTCTCTCTTTGTGCTTCTGGGCTCCAGGAAGAACCCGTAAGGATAAGAGCACTTCAGGATGCGGCGGGTCTTTAGCAGTTCTAGGACTGCGTCTTCAATAAATGTAGTGTCAGGTGGGCCTTCTTCCCCTGGGGAAGAGAATGAGAGAGAGAGTCAGAACAAAAATGATTATCTGCTTTACTGTTGTAGAATGCATCTCATGACCTACACATTAAAGCAGATCAGTACAAAACGATGAGAAATCCATTGTATTAAATGTTCTGTACATACTGTTCTTCTTTATTAAAGGGATCTGGCTTGATGGCAGGGGAGGGATAGGAATCGGGACTTTGGTGAACTCTGAACTGACAATCTTTATTTAACAGCTTGTGAGGGTAAAGAAAACTTTTGGATCCAAGGTGAGTATCACGCTCACACTGCGATCTGCTCTTTTCAATACGACAAAGAAACAGATTGAGATCTGCATCAGAATACACAATTGTGACAGTCAATCATGGTTGATTGCACTTTTTGCAGTCTGCAAACGTTACGTGGAGGATGAATTGTGCAAACTTTTAACTGAGCCAGACTCATAAACACTGAGTTATGGCCATTTGCATTTCTCTAACGGCTGGCAGTCAAACTTAATGTAAGTAACACCACTGCAATCAGAATCTACTGAAATTCAAACTGAGCGTTGTGCATCAGAACAAAACTTGGCTATGCTAAACAGGTTGTAATTGCCTGTACCGATGGGGGTTTAGAGGACTCTAGACAAAGCTTATTCACAGCTTTCGTGTAACTTAGACTTGCCTTCAGAATAATAAATACACCCACAGTTGTTAATAAATTATTAAAACACCTTTGTGGGTCTTTTTTTCCCCTCCCTCCTGCCTACTTCTAAAAGCTCAATATCAGAGGACTAGATTAAGATGTGTCTAAGTGTGTAATAAAGATTGACACTGTTGTGGCAGACTGCACACTCACTTCCACTCAGGGCTCGACTGAGCTGCTCCATCTTCTCTTTGGCTGTTTTTAACAGGCGCTGCTCCAGCTATTGTGAGGGGGAGAGAAGCTGTGAGGTTTTATTGTTAAACATTGTAAAAATGTCTTGAGAAGACTCTCTGAACAGAATGCCCCAATATGAGGCTGAATGAAGCAACAAAAAGGTGGGAGCAGAAGACGTTTTTTTTTTTTTTTTTTTTTTTTTTTTTTAATCAAGACATTGGGATGTCTGATTATTGCTGACATACCATACTTTCATCATTTTACAGTATATAGCAATGCGTTTGTGCTTGTCACAGTATGCCCAACTAGGAGGCCATGTGCCAGCTTTACAAAAGATGACAAGTTCCCACTGCATGACTATTTATACACTATGCAAAGCAGACATCATTGAAAGGCAAAGCCAGGCCTGCTTACCTGATAGCTGTGCTCGTGGTTTTTGAAGCGTGTGTAGTAGTGCATAAAACGGTCGAGTTCCTGAAAGCTCTTGTGCTTCTTCTCCGCCTGCAAAAAGCGTGATGAGACACCAGTCACAGCCAATAAACTCCTGAGCATGTTGTTCCCTTTCACAGAGGAAAGTGTAGACACTCCGGGTGAGAGCAGTCACAGTAAGTGAGTAGTGTCACAGGTGAAATCAGTACTTGTGATTGAGAGGAACGCCGGTGAAGCTGAACCTGAGAATGGACTTCTTTTCACCTTTGGCTGGCTCCATAGTCAAGAGTCGTGTGTGTGTGTGTGTGTGTGTGTGTGTGTGTGTGTGTGTGTGTGTGTGTGTGTGTGTGTGTGTGTGTGTGTGTCTGTTTCACACCAAACAGACATTAAAGAACATGCGTCGCCTCACGTCGCCTGCGTCTTGGCAAAAAAAAAGTCACATTTGAACACTACAGCCAACAACAAACTAGTCCTTATGATCTGCACCTGCGTGAGAGGAAATAACTCTCCATAACAGCAGGCAGGCTGTATTCATCATTAGAAAACGTAAACCTGAAGACCTATGACTTGTAAATATACAAGCTGTTGTTATGATACACACATTTAAACGTATCAGTGTTTGCCGAACATTTAAACATCACTCTTGCTCACCACTTAGCTTCATTCCAGATGGATGTATATGAATGATCAGATGAAATGATGACGGAAAATGAAAAGAGCCTCTGTGTGTGCACTCTTGGCTTTAGTCATTTGTTTGTTTTCCTAACG
This sequence comes from Cottoperca gobio, assembly GCF_900634415.1. NCBI lineage: Eukaryota > Metazoa > Chordata > Actinopteri > Perciformes > Bovichtidae > Cottoperca > Cottoperca gobio. The sequence continues at coordinate 17,223,640 of NC_041370.1, read as the reverse complement.
TCTGCTTCTCTTCTCGTGCACTGGTTCGCTGAAGCTGAGTGAATTAATTTACCGACAGTTTCCGCAACATGTTGAATCGGCGGCGGAGAGTGTCAGGAGGGGCTAAAAGTGCTGACAGTGAAGGACACACCGTGAAAACGAAGGCCGACAGATTCTCCCCGACAGCCAGATATTGTGTGTATTATAAGCACACAAACAAGTACTGCTCTTGGCTGTGTGCACATGTGTCTGTGGCGTGCACCTTTAAATGGAAAAGTTCAAAATGAGGTTTATTACAGTTTTTCTCTGTCACTTTGGTACATATCTCAGATCAGAATTGAAATTCTCAGAACTACTTGTTCAACCCCTACATCATCTAGCCACTTGTGCACAACATTGTCAGTATTTTGAACAAACTGCAAATGCTTTGTCACATTCATGCAAATGATTACGTACAACTTCCTGCTGTGTCTTACATTATCAATGGTTTATGCCATGTTTATTACACTGTATTATACTGGTTCTCTGTTGAATAGTCTTGTCCCCCAAAACATCTTGGCATCATTGCATAAATCATTACACGCAAATAGGTTGAACAAGTTGTCATAGCGTGTCAAGCTTATGTCAATACTTACATAGTACACTGTAATATTGACAACATGGCTAAGCACTGAGTATTTATTTTTCAGAGATAAACTGCTGTTTGTATGAATTGTTTTGAGAAATTCACAAACCATTTTGCAAATGTTAAAGAGAAATGTACAAAGTGACTGAGAAAAACTGTAAGTGAATGTTAATCAGCTCGAGCCAACCTGCTTCTTGATTTAGTTTAGTCTAATTGTATTTATTTATTTACGATTACGTGCAACTCTCCCCACCACCTGATCAAATTGAGTATTGACAGTTGAACACACCAGTAGTACGACGATATGAAAATATGTGTCAAACTCCAACATGTATATGTGTGTGTGTGTGTGTGTGTGTGTGTGTGTGTGTGTGTGTGTGTGTGTGTGTGTGTGTGTGTGTGTACCTCTTCAGTCATCTCCTTCGACTGCTCCTCCACCTGCTGGATGACCTCGTAGCGGGTGCACCGATAGTAGCCTCCAGTTGATGAGCTGTGCTTTTTCCACTCCTCCAGACAGATCCAGCAGAAGTCATACTTACACTGCAGAGAGAAGGGAAATATTAGACTAATACTGGATAGCCAAATACTAATGCAGCTATACGGGGGTCATTTACATTTCATGAATTACCATGAGAGAAAACGAGTCCTTGTGTCATAGAACGTGAAATGATAACTAAAACCACACACACACACACACACACACACACACACACACACACACACACACCCACACAGTTTGTGTTTATTTGGACCTGATTAAGTAAAAAGTGAAACTTCACACTTCAGCTGATGTGGCGTGACTCCTAATATAAAACATGGACCCCTGAGGATATGAAAGGTAAATAGATTTTTGACATTAGCAGGTATTATTAAAAATCTGTCTGTATATCCTTTTTACTGGTCTTAAAATACAGAATAATTAAAAATGTGAAGGATATCTTTAAGAGTCCCTAAACCTAGGACTCAAGATCTACGTGTCATCTCTATTTTGATCACTCAGAGTTGAATAGACAGGAGACGGGCATTTGTTTCAAACCTAGCGGTGCATCCTTGTCGCCTGCTGCCACTAGAAGGCACTCAGACCATATTTTAGATCAACAGATCCTATTGGGCATTGTGGAACAACAAAACACTGCAGCCCACTGAAAGCTGCATCCTATTTGGGTGGAAGTGATCTCACCACGCCACAAGTTCTTCTGTAGGTGACGAGACCAAACCCAAGAAGGTAAGACCTCTGTTGTCCTGGAAACCCCACGCTTAATACTTTGGAAAAATCAATACCATATAAATGAGTGGGAGGACAAAAAAACAGCGTGTTAAACCTAAGGTGAGACCCAAGTTTAAAAAAAGTGTGCAGCCAGACCGGAGGGAAGAAAATGGCAGTGAAAAGACAAAGAAATGCTCCATGGCAACAGAGTCCAGTGTTTCCAAGCAACAGGGGTAAAGCCATTTCTTGCCATGTAATAACAGGTCAAGAGGCTGAGCCCTTAGTGGCCTCTCAGCTTGTGAAAGCTGCTCCATTCCCCCAAACTAATCTCCATCTCTAGTCAGCCTCTGTAACCAGGACGAAGACAAGAGAAAGAGACAAAGGCAGGCTGGCTGTATGACTGCACTGTGCTCCTTCAGCCCTCCAGCAGTGGTAGTAACAGAGATAGAGTCAGGCAACACGAATGTGTGATTATCAGTCTAACACTCAATCAGTGTATTTTTCCCCTCAATCACCTCTGTACAACTCTCTCTTGTCCATCTCAGTAAGACTGGAGCTGCTGGATAACTACAGGACTTCCCAGATGTTTGATGGACTAACTGGGAGCATGACAGCATCATAGGTCACTACTTGTAAAAGAATCTTTTGTAATGATAGCTCAACTTGGCCGATAGCAGCTTGAATGCGATTTCTCATTTTCACCTTCACAATTGTATTACAACACCATTGCTACAGTTATCTTCACCAGAGCAGAAGAGCTTCTGACTTGCTCAAATATAGAGAATAATGTTATCAGCAATTTAACACAACAACTGTTTTACACTCAATTATTTAATCAGAAATATTGGATGAGACCAAGGTGTAAATTATATCCCGACATCTTGTATAAATAAATAACATACAGACACTGGAAAATCTTTTGTAATGAGCAATGAAGAATTGCCCAAAAGTGAACCAAGAACAAATTGTGTAGTGAGATATTTGAAAGTTAAACAAGGAGCATCATCACAAACTTGCTCTACAAGAAAATATATAATCAGACTATTTTAAATATTTTGTTTTCATAAGGCTTCATAAGTTTGAAAGGTAGCAGCTTTTCACTGAATTTCTCAGGGAAACATCCATGTGCTTCACAAATGATTTGTTATTATTACGTTATTACAGGTCATTTAGCAGACGCTCTTATCCAGAGCGACGTACAGTGAACTACAGGGACAGTCCCCCTGGAGCAACTCAGGCTTAAGTACCTTGCTCAGGGGCACAATGGTGTTGATCTCACAACCTTCCAGTGTTCTTTTAGGAAGCCGTACCACTAGATCACCATTTGTTTGCTTTGTGTTACTTAGACTTCCCTTCTCGTGTTAAATCAATTTTCCTCGTGATGCTCCCACCTAAACCTCTGTTAACGCCTTGAGAAACCTAGGGGGAGCGGAAACCAACATCCATAAAGTGCAAAAACGATACAATAAGAGAACCACAGGTAACCAACCAAACTTGAATGAATGCATACAAAGTGTACACACTGTACAATACCATAAATAAGACTATACAGCTAGAGGCCCCTTTATGCTGCAATGTTTGCTTCAAAGCTCTAAGTTAACTATGACCCAATCCCTAAGGCCAAATGCTTAAAAGTGTCTGTAAAATGTCAAATGTTTTCCAATTTAAACTCTCATTATTATGGCCATTTCTTTTTGTTTTGTTGTTTATGGCTGTATATTGTGTCCAATACACTGCAACACTTGATTTGTTGTTTTGTTGTTCATTCAGGTAGTTTTCCTAATCAGGAAACAATCTAGTCATTCCCAACTCATACTGGCCAGAACAGCCTCGGACGTGAAAAGAGACACTAAATTACTGCAATAGTAAGACAGGTATGTGAAAGCTCCCTGCGTAACTTACCTTGGCACACTGCATGTGGTTGCAGCCCTCGTGTTTCTGTATTGGGGACTTGCAATTGGCGCAGGGTTTAGAGTTAGAGAGCAACCACAAGCAGTTGGCTGCATCCTCGTAAGCTTCGCTCACACCAGCCACTTCAACAGGAGGAGGGGGAGGTAAACAGAACAAATAAAGGCATAATGAGACAGAATGACTATTACCACAGCATCTAAACAGACCACTGCACTGAGTGGAAAATGGTGCTGCCTGACTAATATATATTGCTAATATATTTTTGCTAACACCTCCCATGATGCTCATGCACCCACCAACCCCCCACACACACTCAAACTGAATAATTGGCTATTATCAAAGCACTTGTGATGTGCCGTTTGAAATGCCGGGATGAAGCAGAATCTGGGGAAATCGAAGAGGACGATAGTTCCAAAGCAAAATAATTGCCTTTATCTTTCAACTGTCACATCAAGCAGGTTGCACTTTGGAGTGACTTGGGCCACCTTAAATCATCTATTAGATTGTCCAAAGTCCAATTACTGCTTCTAAACATTGCATTCTCTCAATGAGTGGGTTGCTCATTTTAATTAATAATTCATCATCAACATGGTGGATTTTAATTGGCTTAGTGCTAAACTGTTTGTAATTACTGTGGTTGAGTTCCAGGCAATTTAGATCCAAATCAATCACTTCGCTGCAACCCAAGCATTGTGGGCAAGAAACTAAACGTCTTTGTTGTAACCATTCACCACCTACTGACGTAGTTGGGTGGTGTACGAACAAATAACCTAAAACTCTATAGAATCCTTAAAACCCATTACGTATGTAAAAGAAACACTATTAAAAAACCCAGGAGTTTACTGTGCAGTTTGTTCAGCTGTAACTTCATGTCTGAAACATATCCTAAAAACTAAAATAAGTCAATTCATGTCAATACTCACATTCCTCAGGTCTCATCTCAGTGACTTTGTGTAGCCACCACTTCCAGGTCTCACAGTCACAGGGCTCATGGGCCTCACCTTGACACTCCCTGGAATATAGGCAGACAGATTAATGTGATGCAGACGGTTAAAATGACCTAAAGCTCACATTCTGTCCCTGGACTATACATAAAATTAAGTCAAAACTGTCAACCACCATCAATTGAGCATATATCACTTTCAACCAAATGTCTTCCTCATGTCAAGGGAACTATTAAAGTCAGAGCTGTGTTACATCCAGTTCCATTACCAAATGTCATGTCAGCTGCACTCTTGAATAAACCTGACAAGTGAACCTAACGGACGACTTTAGGAACCACATAGTGAGGTGAAGCGCAGTGAGGTGGGGAGCATTAGTTGGGGTGCAGGTTATGATATGATGGTGGGGGAGCTGACAGGGCCTTCACATTTTTCACTTTTTGTTGTAAACTATTTAAAACAGAATAAGTAAAAAGAATTACCCACCAAGCTGCACACATATTCCATGAGGGCAAAACGGTAAAACCTTTTAATAAAAGCGCACATTCAGACTAAGTTAAAGGAATAGTTCAACATTTTGGGAAATACACTTAATGCGCATACTATCAATATCATGTCTGTATGTTATGTACACACTTGAGTTTGGAGGACATTAGCCTATCTTAGCATAAAGACTGGGATTAAGGGTGGTGCCTGGTTTTCCACCAGAAAATCTTCTTCTTCATACACTGAGATTTCTTAAAAGTACTGTTTGGCAAACTCCAGGCAGGCTTGTCATAAGCCTTTCACTCTGCAGGGGTTTCCATCTAGCCACTCTATCATTGCGTAATAGCTGATGGAGTGATGGTTCCCAACTGGGCTTCAGAGCTCTCTGTTGGAGAGGCCATTGGATTCTTAGTTGGCTCCCTGAAAAAGGCCAATCTTTCTTAGTAACTGGCTTTGACTGGACACCCAACTGACTCCTGGTGATTTCAAGCTTGTTCTCTATTTCACAGTAGTAGACTTCTAAACATGTTTCATATGTCATTTTGGGATCACACATAAACACACTTCTAATGGTACCGAGCCTTTATGTAAAACACAATAAATGTGTATTGTAATAAACAGCCTATCTGACTTGTTGTTATTTGCTTCACAATGTTTTCCTTTCAATAGCAAACATGAGTTACATTAGAATACTTTGCAAAGCAAAAGTAAACGATAATATCTAAATGTTTACATTTTCATATATAAGGCATGCAACTGATTACTGACCAGCAGAAGAGGTGGCCTTTGCCACAATCTACAGCTGGGGCCCGAAGGAGGGGAAAGTTAAGAGGGTCTGAGGTGGAGATCCCAGGGCCCTGGGTGTTCAGTCTCACTGCCCTTTCACAACCTGCCTCAGGACACCAGCGGATTGCTGGATTGTTCTCCACAAATGCCTGTCAACAGAAGAAACAAAGAGGATTCAAAAGGTATTTTGATGAGAGTGACTGTATTACACTCATTTCTACTACAACATTATCTGAAATAGGTTTGAAAATGTTCTGCCAGAGGACATCAGTGAAACAATCTTTTTCCGATTGGTTTTAATTTAGTCTTTAAAAGGCTTTCAAATCTGAAAAGATCATGAATTAAACATGGCTACCGCTTACCTTTCAAGTCCAAGAATATCTCTCATTAATGTTTGCTCCTTTGTGACCTACCATGTCAGTCAACTGGCATCTGTATACAGTGTCATTCACATTGAAATTGAACTGCAGGAATTATGTGTTTATCTCTGAAGGTGACAGTATCATTTCAATATTATGTGCAGAAGGCTCAAAGGTAAAAAGACATCTGTTTAGTGCACAACTCGGTTTTTTCATCTCGTTACCTTGATGTCAAACTGGAGGTAGCGCCTGTCCATCTCTCTGGACACCACACTCTCAATGACTTCCACAGGCACTAGCTGGTAGCAGTCAAAGGCCGGGCAGAAGATGTTGTGGGCTTCACCCTCTTGGATCTTTAGATTTAGAAATCTGAAGAAGCATACACACATTGCAGACAGCAATGAGGCATACGCAGAAAAACGCTGAAGAAGATCGGTGTAAGGAAATTAAGTTACACCCTGAGTCGATCCGCAAAATCTGCAGGCCAAACCAATATGTGACTTACCCTTCCCAGCATGCTCTGCAGAACTCGTGGCCACAGGACATGTCAACGGGTTCCTCGAAGACAGAAATGGAAGACATGCAGATACCACACTGTGACAGAAAAGAAAAGAGATGCAATCTGTCTTAGGGCACAGTACAAACAGTTTCAAGTCAGTCTATATAAATAAAGTCTGCCATAAAAGATCATTTTCTGAGTAATTCTTAAAACTCTGTGGTCCAGTGCAAGAAATACACCATCACATTACTCTTTGAATGAAAACACACGCAGCCTTTGAGAAAGTCACTGACTGACATGACAGGTTTTTGCCTGAAATTCAACAATCTTGAAAAATAGGTTGACTGGGCTCTTATCAAAATATGACAATGTCAACCTCATTTTAATATTCCACTGTGAGATCACTAGACCAGGAAAACAATGCCGTAATAACCTCTGATGAGAATGTGGCTCACAGATTACTGTTCTGTCATCAGATGTATTTTCTCACATCCACAGAAACTTGTCACTTGCACACAAACGGGGACAAACACACACAGTCACACGCACACACACACTCAGGCCTTGTTACAGTGAAAGACTGACCCTAACAAAAGACATAAAGAAGCCACTGTTCTTCAACAATGTAAGTATTGATTTGTGAAAGAGCAGAATGTGATATAATCAACTGTAACCTTTAAACGGGCCCTTGAGTAGACCCGGTCGATTAGCACAGTGCAGTTTGAGGCACAGGGCCACAAAAAAAAAAAACCGTAACAGTAATCATCTTTCATCCAAAAAGATTATGGCCTCTAACACTAAACTTTTCAGAGACTGTCTGATTCCCCCCAGAGGTAGCGATGCCATTTCAAAACCTTAAAAGTCCCTGGTCACCATTGGGGGGGGGGTCAAAAAAATCCTGAAAACACAAGGGATTTATTGAAAGGATCAGCTTTCTTTATTATTTATTTATTATTTATTTATATATTATTGTGTCATATATTGCAACACATATCCTTAGGCCGAGCACCAATCAGAACAGAGGTTCTCAATTGTTTTTCAGCCAAGGCTCCCTTACAAGACAGACTTATGCATGTCCCTTGGAATAACTTCCATAGCCCTTATTTTACCCTTCTATAGTTGTAGTTATGTGAAAGAAGTACACAAGACAAATGTATTAGAACGATATTAGACATGAATTCAAAAAAATGTGCACCATCTCAACACAGATTGTGTGAAAGTGTGAAATTAAGTGTTTCACTCTTAGTGCATACACAGGCTAAATAAAACACATTATATTATTTATACTGTAATAAAAATCAATTTAGAATGTGACCCCCTCGCTGAGTGCCACAGACAGGTTGAGAATCATTGAATTAGAAGACATGACAACAGAGTCTGCTCATTCAAATCAGGACTTAAAACATTGTTGTTTACTGCAGCTTTCCAATTAATTAGATACGCAACTTCTTTTAATCACTAACTAATTATTTGCTTGCTTTTGCTATTAAATGCAATTTATTCAGATGTTTCTAAAAATATATTTTTGCTTGTTTGTTTTTATTGTCTTTTAAATGCAATCCTAATGTTTTCCTATTTCTATGCCCCTGTAATGCACTTTGAATTGCCTCGTGTCTGAATGGTGCTGTATAAATAACCCTTTCTATGCTTCTAACCTCTTCTGGGACAAGCCGATTGTTATCACACACACACACACACACACACGATACCTTCATGGCAGCTTTCTATAGTGAGCAGTGGAACAAGACAAATTGCCAACAGCAGCTCACAAAAGGACATCTCACATTACCTGCTTGGGTAATGTGCTCACAAAGAAGACTGCTGAGGAAAATGTCAAGCATGTTTGATAATTATCAGGAAAAACCCAGACAATGTCAGGATAATGGGAGGGCAATTAAACAGTGGGTGTGCAGCAGTGGGTCAATAAGGCTCAATAATGTCCTTGTAGGCGACATGCAGACTCTGTGAGCATAGCTTAGAAAATACACCTTCCGTGAGGTTTTGACGGCACACTTGCATATCTATGACTCATGGGAGCTGTAGTTGTTGCTCACAACATATTTGTTTTTATCTTTGTTGTTAAGTTTTACTTTGTAGACAGTACTTGTTTATGTTAGCTGCAGAGTGGAAACAGTGAGCAGACAGAATGACAATTCCCCACAACATCTGGAGATCTCTATAGATTGATTACTTTCATGTTTGACACCGACGGAGGAGTTTGCTATGGGACTTTATTACTACATATTTGCATTGTCTCCCTCATTGGTCTATAGACACTAATAACATTTTTTAGAAAAGTATTTTAATATTCTCTCATGTTCAGAGCTTACACCATAATTAACATACCCCTTGTTCTCCTAGGAGTAGAAGTGCTGCTTGTGTTTATGTTTGTGGGGGAGACCACTGGTATGAATACTAATGAGTGCTGGCAATATATAGCAGGGAAATAATGCAACATTATGCAGAAAGACAGGTGTGGCGGAGAAGATTTAAAGATTTCAGCAGAGACACCTCAGGAAGATCTGTAGTACCAGAAGGACTTCATTTAAATAAACACTGGTGCACAGTTTGTATGGAAGCCCTGCCAGTTACTATTAGTCTGTACGCTTCCATACTAGCTTCATCCTTGCTGCTGTACGAGCTTCTTGGCCAGGAAATCATGGGGCTACTTGTATTGTGGTTCAATTTAATCTGATGGCTCTTCACGGTCAAACAAAGGACTTCACTAAAATGATGTTCTCATCTACCATATCTGCAACTGCCATTTAAACTTTTCTTTCTGAAATTGATGAAAACTTTTAGCAAACATTGGTGAAGGGAACCTCACCAGAGAGGACTCCAAATTGGCAGGCATGAGGCTGATTTGGTCTGGGGAGGTGGCGGAGGAGCGGGTGTTGCGTGGCGTCCGAGGCGAGGGCAAGGTGTCCCAGGCATTGTAACCACTTGGAGGTGGGTTGGGCATCTGTACCCCTGAGCGTTGGCAGCATTCCTCCGCATCGCTCATCCAGGCCTCCAGGAGCTTCTCTCTGTCCCAATCTGATACGAAAAAGTAAAGCCATAATTAAAGAGAGAAATGGTAATGGTTCAAACCAAAACCGAGAAGAATAATCTAAGTAAATAAAAAACCTAATAGTTTTGTTATGAGCACATGAAGAAAGTGATTGGATGGCAGTTAAAAAAAAAATTAAGCTAAGAGAGCGGCAAAGAGAAATTACTACATCAATGTCGTAAAGGCCAGTGCTTATAAAAAATGTTTTTTTAAAGCTGGGCCATTAAGTTTGAAAGGCCTGCAGAAGATGTTGGTTAGGAGTTTAAAAAGCTCCGAACAATAACGGATTTGAATAAAAACAGACTTTAACATGACAGAATTCCCATTAAACCTGATAAAACAAGACTTGTTCTCAACTAAATTCTCATTTCATCCACACAAAATGTATTTACATGAAAACTTTATTTTTTCAGTCCATCCTGTTTTATGTTTGTAAGAATTTCTAAACTAAATGCTGAATCCACCAAAGCCCACATAAATCTCACTCCGGTGGCAACACTTCCACCTAAGCCTTTCAAAAAACATAGACCTGCTGCCATCTGGTTTCCTATTTTAGAATAGCTGTTCATTCTCACATTAGCACAAGAACAGCTTTTCAGTATAAATATTGAATGACTTGTGGACTCTGCCTGAGTCCAAATGTTCTCAGCGGAAAAAGTCCCCTTTTAAAATAAGGAACAAGACCCGGTCAACTGTGCAATTAGGACATTATCTGCCTTGAGACACGTCTCGGCACCAATCAAATGCTTGGGACTCTAAATGGCCTCGTTTAGATAATGAATATTGCAACAATTTCTCCACATCTCCTTTCAATTATAACTCACCATTGAGAATAACTCTATCTCCCAGCTTTTGGCCTTTAAAAGGCGTCTGGAATTAAAAGTCTTCACATTTAGTCTTAAATATCAAAAATGAGCTGTGAAATACAAATGTTCAGAAGCACAGACAGACTGACAGGCTGGCAGCAGGCGAGCCCCGAGAACTGTGATAAGAAAATATGGAACTAATATGGAAATGTAAAAGTTAGGAAGTGTTTAAGTTTCAATAAGAAGAAAGAAGAAATTAATGATATTTAAGTCCAGAAACTCTTCTCCTGAAGATTAATAAGAATTCTGAAATGTTCAATCCCTATTTAACAGATATTCATTATTCCCATGTAAGAGGGGAATAAATATAGTAATAATCTGGGGTCACACTCCCTTCTAAGCTTTCAAAGGTACGTCTGATGTGGAGCACACGCAGCCACTGAATCAATTGAATTAGACAACGGGGTATTTAAAGACTGAAAATCTACCACAAACTGTGACGCATATTTTTGAAGTCCTCTACTAACATAATCTAAACCAAATGTGAAATTAAGAGTGGTAATGCATTTCAAATGCCTCAAATCGAATAACTTTGTTTTAAACATTTGAAGCTCTTCATGCATATTATCTCAGCTACTTTAAGAGAAGCGAGTTGGAGAATTGGTGGCTTAAGGCTGCAAATCAAATTGAAACTGTGACTCAGTACTTGGCCAAATCGAAATTACAAGAGCATCAATGGAGTAATTCAGGGAAAATGTCTGTGCATGAAAAATGTGGCAAAATTAAATTAATTAATTCTCCTCAGATTAAAAGGCTTTCACTGATTTAACCCATTAGTAACATATGTCTCTTGGATGCATGCGTCATTGGGTATATCCATTGGATGACTTGATATTAACAGAATCATATGTGCTGTATTTCCTATGAGCTGGCCTGTGTGGGTATGTAGATAATGTTTGTTTGCAAATGCGGATGTGTTACATACGTTTAACTTTGCTTTTTACCTTAAGCTACCCTTACTTCACACACCAATAGATTTAATAAGGCAACTAAAGTTTTACACCCTGTCAGCCCAGACTCTAATCTCATACTTTATATTCCTTCTGGCGTTAGAACTACACTGCAAAGACAAACTGTCCGCATGATGGCAAACCTATAATATGCAATATTACAAGCTCAATGTCAGCATGCCGTTACTTATTTGTGATGGGTATGATTGAAGCTACCCATTTAATGTCTATAGAAATATAAGTTAACAAGCAATGCTAACAAGTGTATATACTTGCAGTGATGTACGATGTAGCTATAGAGAGAGCAGCATTCCACTGCACACTGTTGTCTTTAGTAAGAACAGAAAGGAATAAAACAAAGTCTTGAAATAAACAAAAAGTGCAAATGTGGAAGATACAACTCTTTTCCCATGATAATGTGAAATGTTTGTGTTTTTATATGAAAAGCCTCTGTTGTAAGTGTAAGTACCCTCCTTCTTCACATATTTGGTGGGGAGGACAAGCCCAGTAAAATAGCATTTCAAGCATGTGACAATGGCACTCTCCACTGAGAGCAATACAAATGAAATTCTTTCAGATAACAAAGGCTGTTCACATCTTGCCCCTTTCACTGCGAGGAAATCACTAGAGTGTAGCATGAAGTCTATACAAGATTAGGCCTCTCTAATCCCAATAGAAATAAAGTATAAGACACATTTGCCAAGACATTGTTTCTTTACAAGTACAGTAAACAGCAAAATATTGTTTGCTTAACGAGAGTAAGCTCTGTGGAAAGAAGGGGTACTCTGTAAAAAAAACGGTTCAAGGTTTTTGAAAGCATATCTCTGTTTAAAAAGGTGAATCGCCTTGAATTTTAATATTCAGTACATATTATTTAAACTACTAGGCTAACAAGTCCCTGTCTGTGCAGACCATTTTAGGGTAAGTGGATTACTGTGTGTGTGTGTGTGTGTGTGTGTGTGTGTGTGTGTGTGTGTGTGTGTGTGTAATAGTACCATGGGCACGTAGCAGTGCCTCTGCAGTGAAGAGAGGGGCCTGCAGCATGTCGGCTGTCTCTACTATCAGCATGTCCTTCAGCCTCCGCAGATCCTGAGGCCGCAGGCCCTCATACAACTAGAGAGGAGGACAACGGTGAGGAAAGGACAGAGACAAGAGAGGAGGAAAGGAGGATAATGACAAGAGGAGAAGAAGAGAGGAGGGAATGAAGGAAAGGATGGTAGAAGGCAAAAAGGAATATGGCAGGTTGACAGAGTAAAGTCATAAAAGAGCAGAAGGAGCAACAGAGGATGTGATCAGAGGGGGGGAGGGTGTAATGAGGGTGGGAGTAAAAAGAAGGATTGGACAAAAAGGGAGGAAAAGAATATTAGTAATAAAAGCAAATCAAATATAGATGATTGCTGATGCATGACTAAGCCAGGCCCAATGAGCGAACAGAGTGATGGTGATAGGAGTCACATGCCTGATGGCAGACTGTTCTGTGAGAGTTATGTGTGTGCGTGTGTTTGTGTCTAACCAAAGCATCTGCAGTGTGACGCGAGGGGGGCAGGCCAGTAGAATTTACTGGACTATAGACAGATAGTGCCTGCTTCCAAGTGGAAACTAATCTAGAAAATAATCAGCAGATTAATCGTTAGTTGCAGCACTATCTATGACTGAAGAACCTTCAGTTCTTACACCCCGTTTAGATATCTAGGGCAGCTTACTAAAAAGAGTTTCAGCGTCATTCGTCATTAGATTTTTCCAGTTTGCTAGGGACTATAAATAAGTTTGGTATTGGTAATGTTGTAAGTGACACCAGTTGCGGATGACAAACTGAAAGCTGTGCACTCTTGGTATGTTATTCTGTACCTCTCTTCGGTCAAGGGCTGCGTACTCTGCCTCTATACCCTCTGCCTCGGGGGCAAGAGAGAAGACCATCTGCGACTCCAGGCAGAGGGCCAACTCCTTGTGGTGCTGCTTCTCTGCACAGTCACATGGAGTCTCACGGTCTTCGTTCTCCGCAAACAGGTCCGCTTCTCTCTGCACCAGGAACTGAGCGAGTGGAAACAAGAGGAATATTTGGCTTTAAATAATGTGGCGCACACACTATACGCAGAGGCATGTACTCAGTTTACTGGCCTGTACAGTTTGAAACACCTTAAATGACAATAAGAGTGCAGTACCAGTAACTCTGTGGTAGTAGTCGAGGGAAAGGCAACACAATTATGGCAGAAATGCTAATCCCAATTATTTTGTATCTTTCCTGTGATCATGATGATTACTTACAATTTTTTTGTTTCTGGCCCCATACGTGGATTGCACTTTAAATAAGTGTTATTTCCCAATGGCAATGGCTGAGCCTCTTTACAACATTGAATGAATTGTTCTGTCAAGTATGAATATGTCATTTTAATTTATGAGTTCATTCTGTTCCACTTTGATTTTTTTTATAATTGTTCCAAAATTCTATGTAGGTTTTCTCTCCATCACACCAGACCTGCCTTTATCCCAACTCTGACATTTCCTTTTGCTATATATCCCGCTGTAAAACATTTCCTTTGCTATATATCCCGCTGTAAAACATTTTCTTTTGATCAATGACATAATTATGAATCAAGGAAACAAATTCTGTTTCAAAACTAATCTGAGGTCTTTATAAGGCATATATTGAGAGAGAGACACACAGTGATAGCTTAATTCATATATGTGACTTTTGTATGAGATTTATCCTGCCCCCAGGATTAATAAAGATGTTCTGTGCTGCACGACATCTTCCAAAAACTCACAAGGGAGCCATTGATCCAACTTAATATAATGGATATGAGCACAATGCCACACATCAGCCACTATTCTACAAATATTCATAGAACAAAAGGGCAGACATTGAATTATTTGTGTTAAATCAGGGTGACTCTGGCCCCTTTTATCTTCCTTCCACTCAAATTGCTCCCTGTCTAAGTGAGGCTCTTTAGTTTTCATCTATGGAGCCTTTGACCTATACCCAAAATGTCATATTTGAGAATATTTTACATTAGTCCACACAGAAAATGTCCACAGGACTTTGGACTCTCACCTCAACACAGGTCTTCGTGCCTGACGCAGCAGCATAGTGCAGGCAGGTGTTTTTCTTGTTGTCTGTGGCATTAATATCAGCGCTCTCATACTCTCCGTGGTCCAGCTTTGCTCCGGTCCATGCCAGGATGATTTGCAGAGATTCAGCCCGACGATGTTTGTCTTCATATGGACGTGAGATCCGGGGTTGCAGTGCCCCCTCTGAGGTCAGGATCTGGGGCCCCATGCAGAGCAGGTGCAGAGATGTCTCATTGTGCACATTACGCTTGTTAGGATTCCCATCTTTGCTTAGGAGAAAAGACCTAAAAGAACACAGAAGACAGACAGGAATAACCAGATCAGAATCAGAAATCCTTAATTAGTCCCACGACGGGACATTTACCAACAGCTGATTTCAAATTATTGAGTTCAGCTTTGGTCAACAAAGTAGCCGACTAGGATTTACAATCATTATCTTATAATGTTTTGTTTTTATAATCACAATCAGAAATACTTTATTAGTCCCTCAACGGGGAGATTTACATTGTTACAGTAAAGACAAGAATGAACAAGTGAAACATATAAAGCCTAATAACCCTATTGGAGGTTCTATAGCATGTTTTTGAAACATAGTAAATGACATAAAAAAACATTTGAAATAACAAATATCCCTTATTTCTGTTTTTTTGGTTCTAGTTTTAGTGGCACCGTATATTCAGGAGCATTTTAAGTAGTGTACTTCACACTATGTCTAATCAAATCTAGATAATTACACAGTAGAGATGCATGTGAAAATAAAAAGTACACCTCAGGTAAATTATTATCAATTAGTGTCTTTTGGTGCTTCATGTGGAAACTGGAATCATCAGAATCATATCCATCGATCCATCGATCCAGTCGTAGATTTTGCTTCCACTTGACATTGCAGTTACCTGCTGACCTTTTAAACCCCCCCCCCCCCCCCCCACAACTATTTTTTAAAGTCAGGTAGGAATGCAAAATTGAGCAAGCATCCTATTAGCGGAAAAACGTAAAGACAAACACATGCGAGGTTGGTAGCTTGTTGGATGGGAGGCTCTTTGAGCCCCATCCTATTCCATCCCAGCATGTTGCATTCCTGAGAGCTGCTAACAGATGGCTGTGTGGAGACAGATGGGACAGAGACGTAGAGAGACAAAACATGAAAAATGTTCTCCTATGATGCAGCAATACAGCAATAGATTAGATCAGCTGATGAGTAGCAGAGTGCTAAAAAAATTATAGATTTGTTTAAAGAACAATTAGAAATCTGAATGGGTGCCACATAGGAAACAATAATATAATTAATGAATAAACTGCAGCATATTGAAAGTCTAGAGCACAACAAATTATTTCCCTCATCTATCAACCCTTAGATGTCCATTTTCTACTCACAGACGGCAGCAAATCCAAAAATATGCAACTCTGAATGAGTACGTCTGTCTGTTTTCTTGCTTTTTTTGTCTGATTTTATCTGGACCGTATCCTGACCTGAGTAGGCGTGCCATGGCGTGCCGGGCAGCATAGTGCAGTGGAGTGTTGTGCTGGTAGGACTCTCCGTATGTAGAGTTGGGATCCAGAGCCTCCTTGAACTGCGGGTTGCTCTCATAGAGATGGCAGGCCAGCGCCTCGTCCCCATTGATTAGAGCCTTACGGAATTTGGTCGCTGTGTTCCCCATCTCTTCCCCTACCGTAGGTTCAAACTCTTGACTGGCACGGCAGCCTCTTTACTCGTCTTCAACCTGTTCAAATCCAATAGGCCAGCATACCGAATGTCCTAAAGAAAAGAAGAAAAACTGGAGTTTAATTCCTTTATAGCCGTGTCAGGGTCCAACAAGGCCTTGTTAACTAAAAAGCGGTGAGTATTAATCACTTCCACTGCCTCTGAATCACAAGGACGTGAGTTGCATCTCCAAGGTTGCTCAGGCTTCTCTGCCACAAGCCCCTGTGTCAGCATCCCAACAGCACTGTAAACCACCTCCTTGTGTTTCTCTTTTTATTTTTTTGGTTTTGAATAACTAAACATAGAGCCAACAAAGCTCACACAGAGTGAAGGACAAGACTTCCTCTTGCAATCACCAGGAGCTTCCGCCTCTCCATGCCAATGCTGCCCATCCTACTGAGGCCAGGAGCCATTGTGAAGCAAGATATCCTCGACCGACAAACAACATGCAGAGAGTCAGCATTTCGCTTCCACCAGAGCACCATATGGTCACGACTGTTTGGGCAATGTGATGCTTTAATGTACTTTTGGTGAGCTGAAGCACAAATCAACAGAGCTCAATCATCTCCTTCAGCGCAATATATTCTATTTTATGGTACTAGAATTCATTCACACTGAATTCTCACTATCATGCATATCCTTCTGTACAATAATGCCTTGGAGAAGGCAACTTATGTTCACAATAGGAGGAAGAAATGCTTCCGGAAAACATTTTTAAGTATACAGTATATAGTATACAGGTTACAGCAAACTCTCCATAGGTTAGCAACAATGACAAAGGAAATGGCAAGCGATTTTAGACATTCCATTTGCTGGACAGTTGATTCTTTCTTGCAGCTTACGTAAACAGAGTCAAGACTGTGGGAGAACTTGACTCACACTGTTATAATCTTTCTTTACACAATATCAGCCAAAACTAGATAAGCAGCTGTGTGTGTGTGTGTGTGTGTGTGTGTGTGTGTGTGTGTGTGTGTGTGTGTGTGTGTGTGTGTGTGTGTGTCATAGACAGGAATGGGAAAAAGAGGGATTTCCAGTTAATTTAATAGTTTCCATTTCCTGTATTTCGGGAAATTTTTAACATCATACTGAAACAACATTAATAAAGTAAAAGGTAAAAAAAAGAATAAACAAATACATCCATACATGTAGGGCTACAACTAAGTATTTTCATTATCGATAAATCTGCAGAAGTCAGCAAATAGTGAAAAATGTCAATCCAGTTTCTCAAAGGTGATGTCTTTAAATGTCTTGTTTCTCAGTCCAAGATATTTAGTTTAATATGATGTTTAACAGAGAAAAGCAGCTAATCTTCATATTTCAGAGGCTATAAACAGATTTTTTTCGGCCATCTTTGCATAGAAAATTACTTAAATGATTAGTCGACTTTTAAAAATAAGTTAGTGATTATTTTTCTGTCGATCAACAAAGCGATTAGTCGTTGCAGCTCTACATGCATGGGGAAGGTGAGACTCCTGTGGTGACTTTAGTTAATTAACGCTACCAAATCAACAGCTATACACTCAGTTTCCAGTGTAGTGGGGACACCTGGCTAAACATTACAGTCCTGCAATAGATTATACATTCAGAATGTTCCCTTTTTGTTCAAACTGACCTTAGACAAGTGTGGCTTAAATGTTAGAATACTTTTGGACGATGTGGTATGTGTTGCTGCAGAACTGTACTGCATAATCCAGCGAGGTGTTTCTATTATTTTGCCTACCCTCATTGACATAAATGGTGCGGACAAAATAACAAAAACACCTGTCAGTAACAAAGGTAGGAATTATTGCAGGATTGTAGTTTTAGCTAGATGTACCCAATATACTCAGTATATATATTTAGTTAAGTTATGAGGCGCTCACATCACATGTTACAACCAAGTCCAGAAGCAGACATCTATATAGTTTTAAATATAACCATAATTTCCCACTGTCATGTTTCAACTTTTCAGGAAGATACATTCATTGTGGAGTGGAGGTAAGTGGAAGATAGGCTGGCGCGCTTCTCCTCACTCTCTGAACAGACTTGTAATAAGACAGTTCACATGCATGATTGATCTTTGTTCTTTATTCAGGTAAACTGAATAACTAAATACTGTATACTTATTTAAATGTGTTAATACATTGCCATTATTAGGATAAGACTACACATCCAGCCACCCATACAATAGTATCCGTACATTCAAATAACATAAACACGTTAACAGACACACACCACGAACACGTTAGCAAAGTATACATCACTTACATCACAAGTTAGCTCGCCTTGCATCACTAAATCTGTGTCAAGCTTGTGCCATGTGAGGCCACACACCATCATAAACACACACAGTCAGAGGGAAAGACAAACAACAAAGGTCCCACCTTGGTGAACACTTGTAAACACATGATCTTTGAGTTATATAACTTCATCGATGAGAACAGACTACTCGATAAGGTGACACTCCAAAATGATAACACATTAACATATCTGACAAATGTTAACGTCACTCCTCCATGACAACACCATGATAACTATAGCTATCTAACAGTATCAGCCACGGACATTAACATGTAACAGTGTGTCTGCGTAGTGTGCCACTTGACACTGAACTCCTTCGTGCAGGCCTTTCCCATGTTGTGTGGTGTTTACCATTTTCGCTAGCTCAAACCGACAGCAGTGTGTTGTGTTGTGTTAATGAACAGTCCGCAGTAACTCTGTTTTACATGTCTGGTTAATGAAAACATTCAGCAGCCCACTGACCTTAGATAACGTTCTCTGAAAACCATTACGTTTGTTGAAAGGGCTAGTGTCAATCACAATACACAATATTCCTCGCTAGCTGGATGTTATTCAAAAACATAAAAACATCATGACGCCAGTATCTGCGCTGGCTAACGTCAGTGCATACGCTACCGGATCAGCTAGCAAGCTAACAGCACTGCTAGCCAACTTAGCTAGCACAGTTGATAAACTCACAGTAAACAATGATTAACAAGTATTCTGACTTACACAGAGGGTACATCTCGCTGTTGTTGATCTGGCGTTGTGAATGAACTGTCACTTGCTAATACAATAAACAAAGGCTTTTCTTGTTAGTGAGGCAATCCATAAATAATGTGTGTACGAAGCAATGATGTTGTTCCTGTCAACTCTTCGTTGACTCTCTGCTGGCTGCGAGACGGGTTGCCAGGTTTCAGCACAAACCCCAAAACGGGCGGAGATATAAATGGCTCGTTTTCCTCAGAGACTAAACGAATAAACATACACACACTAACGCTATTAATTGAGTTTTACATCCTAAATTGACAACGTTGCCGTATTCTAGACTGATGACATGCAATGGTCAACTAAGTGCATGTTTTTGTTTGTGTGTTTGTTCTTTCGGAAGCCCACTGTGTCCTCTTCCTGTTTATCACAAAGGTTTAGAATCAGAAGCCTATTCTATGCAAAGTGTCTCAAATATATATATAGCCAACAGGTTCCCATGGGCAGAACAGACATGGGGTATTTCAAAATAAAATAAAGAGTGAAAATAATCCAAGCTCTCCATATTTCGACTGTAGACTGCCCTTACCATGGGATAAAATCGAAATAATGTAACTACATTTTATGTCAGATGCACTCAGTGTCCGTGTCAACTCAACAGGCGGCTGCAGTGATTGATTTGGTAGCTGTAAGGACAATAAACTGCCACTAGAGTGCGACAGAGTCCATGGAAACAAATTAGCTTTATGCAAGAACATGAAGTTGTGCTTTTTTATCCATTGAACGGTCCAGTCTTAATATGACTTAAAGCAGTTTTGACTTTGAATTTGTTTAACATATTTATAATAAAATTTAAAATTTAAAAATTCATGCTAAAAGATGGATTAGCAGAATTTAAGTGGCTTTACACTCCACCATACTCACGTGCAGATGCTGGTTCTTTATGTGCAATGAACCAATTCAATGAGCGTCAAACTTAACTGAGTAATTACTTGTGGTGCATTCACATATCAATCACATGCTAATATAAATGTACCCATTACCCCATCATATGTAAAACATATTGTATTTAAATAGGAACAAATAACCACTCATTGAAACACATATGCCTTTTATTATCAAATATCTAAACATTGCAATGAAGGCAGTACAGCATATTATCATCACATTTATGAGAGCACAAATTTCATATCAACAGGCCTTCAATAAATATTCTGTAAACACATATCCTCAGTGTTAAGGCAGATACAGTAATGTATGCACAATGAAACATACAGAACACTGTAAAAAAAAAAAAAGCAACTTAAACAAATGCTTTGGCACTTTCAAAACTTCAAATACAGAGTTACATAAATGGAGATGTGAAAAAATATATAGTCCAGGGGAACAGATGGAGTAAAGAGGGAATAAGCAACTCAGGATGCTTATTGTGCCTCACATGCCCCTTGACTTTTGATCATGATTTTAATGTTGATATTTCCTGTGTTACCACAAAAAGGAAAATATTAATATATATTATCACTAGATGTATCACCACCAAGACACATTTTGGGCCCGCACATAGTTTAAAAAAAAAAAAAGCAAAATAATATGTCTTATTAAAAGTGGCAGGTGAAGAACAACCAAAATGTGAGACAAAACATATCAGAGACAAACCATTCAAGGGTTTGTGTAAAAGGAATAATAAGCTGCCATGCCTTTGGATGAGGGGGCTTCTTTGATATAGGAGCTACTGTTAGTGGCAGCAGAGGTCATGTCCTCACACTTGATGTCAGAGGGCGAGTCCTCTGTGCTGGGACCATTGAGAGACAAACGCCTTCGTTTGCAGGTCGTGGAATAAGAATCAGCCTTGTCTAAGGACAGAGCTGATGGCTGTGTCTCTGTCCAGGAGGAGATCAGGCTTCCACTGCCGTTCACATCCTCTTCTATCTGTGCTTTAACTTTGTTTAAGTCTTCTGGGAAACCAGTGGTGGGACTGGGCCTGGTAGACCAAGGCAGGCTGGGAGAAACCTTCCTCTGGTATGCAGCTCTGGACCCCCACCCTGCAGACATGGTGGTGAAAGGAGAGTCTGGGTAGTAGCTGAGAGCGTGAGATGTTTGCATGGACAGGGATTTGATACCATAAGGAAGCAGGGAGCTTGAGTATTCCCCCTCATAGGGTGTTAGATCTAGCTTGTTGCTGGTGCTAGTGCCGTTCCCCCCTTGCATGGAGGTGACAAACCATCTCTGTGAAGCTGCGTCTTCTGTCTGAGGTGAGAGGAGGCTGTTAGTCTGTGGCACTGCTCTTTCACTGTTGTAGAAGCGATTCTGGGGAAGGTTGTTGACAAATTGGTCCTGGAAGAGGGGCTGCATGGCGTAGCGGGCTCCGGGGACAATCTGGTGGGCACGGGGGGAGTCAGTTGGAGAGGGTGTGAGGCGGTCATTCTCCGGTGCTGTGTACATCCTGGAAAATACATGTACGTATGAACTTGAGGTCATGGAAGGGCAGTGTCTGGGTGAAAGAAATCATGTTGAAAACATCTTTCAAAATGAGTTGACACAAGCATATGAAACAACAGATCTTAAATTGGCAAATTTAAGTAACAAATTCCAACACAGTTTGTCGCAATAAAACATTTGATGTATTCTTATGCTGTAAAAATGTAATACTTTCTCAGTGTATAACTGGTAAGCAATGCATGACAATGAAGTAATATACTCACGAATCATAATTATCTCTGAATCCTTTGGCAAAAGGGTTGTGATCAATTTTCAGCTGAGTAATCTAAAACAAAGAACAAAGCACAACGGAACAATAAGCTTCATATTGTTTAGTCAAGATAAAGATAAAATAAAGGTAAAGAAGCATAATGCAGTTGCAAGCATACTAACCACATGCATGTCGAACTATACAAGGCAGATAGATGATTAACATTTAAAACTGCTATTAATGTCCATTGAATGAGTTTAAATAATATAAATTATAGTAGATCAAAACAGGATGCATTTTATACTTGTATGGCAGGGGATTAGTCTGAAATAATAACAGTCTGTAGCTATAGCACACATGATGACATAGAAGAGACGCAGAGAGGAATATGTAATGCTTACATCAGTGTTCTGGTAGGCGGTCACAGCTATAAACTGGTTCTCTGGAAAGGTGAAGCTCTGAGACTTCACGTCACCGCTAATGTCCTCCACCCCATCCTCCGTCACCTCCACGATGTGAAGCCTGGGCTGGTACTTATGCAGCGATTGCAGGACAACCATCTGCATATGAACATGATACAATCCGTTAAGTTATCTCTTCCTTTTCTAAAGTACGCATTGAATGGTTTTTCTCATTTTCTAAACACGTGCAATTTGTGCAAAAATTGTTATTTTTTTTCACAAGTGGTTTGGCCTAAAACGCTAATTCAGCTCCTTTCAAACACGAATAAAAAATGTTTTTTGTATAATTATTATTATTTTTAAATTTCACCCTATTGTGCTGGTGATTTACGTAAAACGTTTAATAACGCGCTTTGACCTGGTCTGTAACGCATTATTTATCAGGGTAGATATTTTACTGTAATATGTATTATAAATACGCTATTACAATGCGACAAAAATATGTAGACATTTTAAAACAATTTATTTTAATATTCGCTGAGGGTTAACGTTGTTAGTTTAGGTTTATTTATTAATTAGGTTGGCATACCTGTGAAGTATTATGACTGGTTCCTTTGTTGTTCGTGAGTTTCAGTTTGCTGAAGGAGATTTCTTGTCTCATCCAGTGGGCCCCTGTGTTTGGAGACTCTGGGTGGATGTAGACTTTGTTGCCTGAAATAAAGAAATGTTCCAACGTCAAACTCCAACCCCAAGTAGACCATTTAGTAGGCTTTTCAATTGCACACCTCATTTCAAAATATAAACTCGTAAAAATATGCCCTATTTGAATCGAATTATTTTATTCTAGCAAATTGAGAATCTTTCTAATTTCCAAATTTCACTCATTTCCAAAGTAAAAAACAAAACAAAAAAACAACATAAACATACACTCAACATCAAACTAAATGAAATGTTAAAAGTGTCAAGTATCGACCTGTTTCTGTACCTTGGCTACTGTTGTCCGCTTTCCCACAGGTGACCCACTTGCCACCTTGAAATCTCCAGTGGTTTGGATCCGCCAGCACTACCTCCACAAACACGTTGTAGTGCGCTGTCAGGTTGAGACCAGCCATATTAAAACTGAGGAACGGAAACATCCGTCTGCAAACACAAAAGTTAACACGGTTTTATGACAGAACAGCAGAAATCAGAAAATTCCCAGCAAATAAAGATGTAATTCGAGAAAGGCAAGTCACTTATTTCAAATGAAATATCCTCCATCTTACCTGCCCTGCTTGGTGATGATCATCTCGGTCTGATGCCGGTGGAACTTGAGCCACAGCGGCCGGTTGCAGAGGTACACCTGGGCCCTCATCCCCGGGCCGGCGCTGGGTAGAGTTATGTTGCTGAGAGCCGACCCTGAACTAGTATAGGGCGGATAAATGCAACCGGGGCTCTGCCCGAGCTGGTAAGCCGGGCTGAAGTGACTGCGGCCAGCGGTGGAGGGGGGAAACCCCGTGGGAGGCAACACGGAACCCAAGTGGAGAGAAGAGGGGTACCTGCCGGCGCTGGACGGGCTGTAAACTGTCCCACTGGGGCTATAAGGAATAAAAGAGCAGGGGCTCGGGATTTCTTGGGTTTGTTTAGAAACCGTAGGAGGGACGTAGTAGGACCGGTCTGTACCCATCCCGTGCTCTGTGTACCTACTGCCAGCAGCCGGGTCCTCCACATCCACAGCCGGAGACTTGCGTCTATCATCCGCTGCTTCCTTCATAGTAGAGAAGGTGCTGCTCTCCCCTTCACCGCCGAGCATGACTGCTTTTCTTATCTTGTCACAGAGGTGGGTTGCTTTCTTTGATCCCAGTTGAGATTGCTCTTTTTCCAGGGGGCCTTCTTCCCCCTCAGGAATCACTGAAACAGTTTTTATGCCAGGTGTCTTCTGCCCTGGAGTCTGGGTTCTGGAGACAGAAACATATTATAGTTAAGAGAAACCCATGATGTCGGTGGGGTGGGCTACCTGATTCACCATCACTCAAAGGCCTACTACTATTGTCAAGCTGGCAACTTGCGCATACACGAAGATACAGTGGGATGGTGATGGAAAGTGACCGTCATCACATCAAAGCAGAGCCATTATCAAATCTTCGAGGGCGTATCAGGGTGTGGCTGTGAAGTCCATCAAAACTCGATCTGTTGAATTTCATGAGCGTCTTTTAAAAATCAGTTACTTTACTGCAACTTAAGAACAAGTCATCTTTGGCACAGGCATCCCTTTCTCTTCTAACGCTTTTATCTGTTATATAAAAATAGGGAGATTTATATTCTTTATAAATTAAATTAAAAGGCACCGTGCCATACTTCTTCTTAGAATTCAAATTCACAAGGACTGGCTCAAACACGACTAAGGTCAATAGTTCAGATAAAACCATGATGGATTTGTAGGCTAACAAATACAACTGACTTGGTACTTGGCTTACAGGGAAATCGGCAATTTCTTGTAAATCATATGACAAATCACAGATTTGTGGGGAGCTTTGTGGCGTGAATCTGAAAGCTCGCCCACGATTCTTCACTACAATATTCTAATGTAAACCGTAAATGTTTCAGTAAAACAAATTGTGCTCTTTATTGCTTTATATTTTATAACAAGATAACACCATATCTTTATGTAAAAAAATGTTTTTGTAAGGTTAGCAATTTATTCTTCTTTATAAAAACAGACAGAATAAAAAACAAATACAAATGTAATCAATTTCTAGGTAATAGACAGAATGCTGTTAATCCTATATTATTATTCAGTTAATGCATTTGCATTCATTGAATTCTGAAGCGACCCTGTGTCCCAACGGGATACCCGACGTGAAAAGGGAAATAGCCAATTATTTTTACGTTTGAAGAAACCTGTGATGTTTCTTAGATCAGACAGTTCAACGTGATAAAGGAAAACAAACAAATGTTAACGACCATATTTTAGGACAAAAACAGTGTCTTAAATCCGTGTAAATAATTCTAATGGCTAAAATAATTGTATGTTGTATTTTGGGGTGAGACTATAATAAATTCTAATTTATTACAATGTTAAATTAATCAAATGTTTTATCGAACAGTGTCTTGCATTCAAATGTATATATCCCATGTACAAATACACATGTAAAAAATATAAACTTACCAAGCGACACTCCCTCCTGTTTTCCGTTTGAAAATCAAGTTCAAGCCGCAATAGAATAATTTCAGTTTATAAAAACTTAGGCAACATCAATGCGCGAAATAACCTGCGAAGCTGAGCCCATACCAGCACAGGACATCATGTTGGAGTAAAGAGTAAAGCCTGAGTCATGTGGAGGAGGAGGACTGATCAGAGCGTAGAGGCGAACTCCCGCTTCACCGCTGCTCTCTCCGTGTGGCCATCACGCACAGATAGCAGCCTATTATCAGATTCTCCTCGGATCTCCAGGGGAGGGGCATCACATCACAGCCAAGGTGTATAAGAGCGAGACTGCTCCCCAATCCATCCATCCCATCACCCTCACAAAGACATCACCACAATAACATTCCCAGTCAGGGCTAAGAGTGTGTCTGTGGGGGTCAATAGTGCAGAGTTTATGGTGACTTTAAGCTGTGCTTTACAGAACATGGGTCACTGTTATTCTCAGAACAACGATGTCTAAAAATGAAAAAGCCTTCGACTTTAACACAAAGAGTTGAAGACCATCATGTTGAGATTTCTGAAAGGTGAAAGCTGACCTGGCCACAAGAATTTAGTCAACTTAAAAAAAAAGAAAATCCCTAATTAAGCCTAAACAATGCATGAAATCAACAATATGAGAGTTGCTGCTCATTTCTATTTCAAGGTAAGTCTGAGCGATAGAGACTCTGCCATTATAACACTGTACCTACAGTGACTGA
Organism: Cottoperca gobio; assembly: GCF_900634415.1. Lineage (NCBI taxonomy): Eukaryota > Metazoa > Chordata > Actinopteri > Perciformes > Bovichtidae > Cottoperca > Cottoperca gobio. The sequence goes on along the minus strand of NC_041370.1, from coordinate 17,197,269 downwards.
AACTCAGCTGTATCACTATGTTTGTGGTAGTGGTTAGCACAGATGAACACATCAATATGATCCCCCATATCTGTGTGAATGCCCCCCTGACCATGGAGCAGCCTAGGCATGAAAAGGAACTTACTACATTGCTACTCTGGCTGAAAAGTGCGAACACTATATGAAGAAACAGATTTATGTTACCGGCAGTGACACTGACGTGAATACATTTTATTTTAGATCTCTGTACGACTAGATCAAAAAGTGAACTCTAGAACTCACATACAAACCAGTGTATCTAATGACGGTTAAAAATGACCCAATAAAAAGGTACAATGTTGATTATGAATGTTGCAAATTTGTAGTCCCAATATACACGTGTGTTTGTCACAGAAGCACAAAGAATTCACAGATAAGCTCTCAAAGTGACTCATATCAGACTCTCCCTGATTCTTTCTACTCAATTCAAAGGAAACCCAATTCAGACTCTAAATGATGCTGCATTGCTGTGTTAATGGGGCACTTAAAGACCAGCTCTTCTCTCAAGACCAGACGATGCTCAGCTGCTACTGCTGCTGCGTGCTTTGAGAAAAGTTTACATGATAAAGACAGTGAGAGGATTAATGAAGCAGGTCGCCACCTCTGAAATAAACACATTGCCCATCAAACAAGACAAATCAACTATTTGGGTAAACTGTTTGAACAGCCTACAGTCTAAAGCTAATACGCCTCGGCTGATTGCACTGATAAACTGATTGAGTTGTTTGATTATTTCAGGAAGTCATGAATATAGAGTGAGAATTCACAGATCTCGCTGTGCACATGCAGTTTGTGGTCCTAAATTTACTTTAAACTAGAAGTATTTTCAACAGCTTGACTTTTTCCCCTTTGCCAACTACATGCCATGTGTTGCTGTTATCAGTAAGTGTATTTATTACTGTATGTAAATGTATTATACATAGGTAAATGTAACACATTTTTTACTCTCAATTTCAATGTCTATTGGAATGAAATCCAAGCACATTAAACTATCTCCCTCCATCTAGCGTTCTCTTTCTTTATTTAGCAAACTACCCATCTGACACACCAACACATACGGTCACGTGCATTGATGGTGAAACCAATTAGTCAGAAGTGAGAATGTGCGGAGTGTTGAAAAGGTTCTTTTACAGTTTCTTTATAAGCTTCTGTTTGTCCCTGCGGTGCAGGGGCTCACACACTCACTGACACATTTTCTACATTCACCCGCCTTCAAAAATATCTTAAAGGCTCCCCTCCACTCAAAATGTCTATTGCTTATTGTTACTTCACTTGGATAATGTGCAGAATGATGTATGTGCAGTTTTCATATGCATCTACTGAAGGGGGGAATTTACTCTGTGTTCACCTTAAATCTGAGTTTAACACGGCTATGTACCGGCACGATCGTGACATCACAAGTTTGGAGCCAATCCGATATGCAACTCTGCACAAGCATGAAACCTCTAGTGCACATAAACTGAGGGTGGATTTATTTTAGTAAAGCAGGATATGTTTTGTGTTCAGCAGTTTAACTTTTGAAATAAGCAATATTTGCATAGTCATACATTTTGATTTCTCAATGATGAAGATGAAGAAGATGCAATTTAGGATTTTTTACAAGGTAATTTAATTTCAGGCACAAATTATTATTCAAAGCAGAGTTTTTTTGTATGTCTTTGTATGTTGCACTTACTATATTGGTTTGGCTTATTTGTAGCTATTGTTCTGCACTTAAAGGATTGCACCTATTCGAAGCTAATGTACTTGCAAGATTGAGGAAGTTGTATCCTCATGATTGTTTGCACTTTTTGTAAGTCGCTTTGGCCAAAAGCATCAGCTAAATGAACTGTAATGTAATGTAATGTCTTAAAACATGTCTGGAGGGGATCTTTAAAATGTCTTTCCAACATTTGCCTTTCTTGCATTGTAGCCTGCTGTTCAGTTTAAACACGTATAGGCATGAACATCTTGCTTATTTACAATAGCTCTTTGTAATGACAAAAACTTACAATTTCTACACAATAGAATAGCTTAAATCAGCTTATCTCATTACCAAAAAACGGACAAAAAAAATCATTACTATACATCACATAATGCTGTTTGGTTAGTGGATAGTGTTTATTGGGCAGCCTGTCTGTATAATGGCCTCACTCGTCTCTGTGTCACGCTCGATGAGCAGCTTCCCCTAGCTGTGCCTGCTTTTTGACACGTCTAAAGGGCTGTTTCTGACATCTTGCCATCTTGCCGGCCACCCCTCCCGCAGTGCTCATGCAAGGCAGGAGGAAAAAGCTGGTGACCTGGCCATCGCCGCCCTGCCCTAGGCCACTGCCATCCTGCTGGCAGCAGAAGGTCTGTTGGTCTGAAGCCATGCCAGGAACTCTGCCCGCCGCATGTGCTTGTGATGTCATGACAGACACGCTCTCAGACCAGAGCTCTGATTGGCTCTGAGGGTTTGCCGTTCTCACTTCCTGGGAAATGCCCTCTCAACAACTTACAGACATACTAACCTAATTAATTATCACTTTAATTGAATGTGATCTCAGCTTTCTGCCCTCCTAGATGATCAACTGCCTTCACAGATCATGCAGGAAACCAGAAATATGTCCTCCTTATTTCTGCTGTAATTTGCATACAAAGAGGATTCTTCAAGTTAAAAACAAAACAAAAACCTTTCCGACAATATATGAACATTTGTAATTACATTTTTACAACCCACTTTAAAATAAAATCCTTTTGTTAATTAGTTACCAGTGCATAAAGAATAGACTTCATTTGTGCAAAGTTTTTCTTGCTGATACAAACAGTTTTTCCCACTCTAGAGGAGTCTGCTACGATACAAAAACATGTGTAGTGAGTGTAACGATGTACTTTAATTCTTATAAAAAAGTAATGCACACATATCGCTACAACTCCTTGATAAATAACTTATATAAGGAATACCAGGATCCATAAACTAAATGTCACCAATGAAAGTTTGTACAGCAGGTCTTTAAATGACAGAAGGTGCAGGCCTCTAGTGAGCCACATCCTCGTGTGTGTGCGTGTGTGTGTGTGTGTGTGTGTGTGTCACCCCCCCCCCTACTCTTACATTTTTGGTTTGGTCCTACATCCTGTTAAGAGTATCAGCAGGAGCGAACCATCACATTTGGTGCTCAGCGTGGGGGCGGTTGGTGAGCTGTCATGTTCCAGCTATCCCACGGAGATACACTTCTGCCTCTCCGCGAAGATTTGGTGTTTTCTCATTTGCATTTGCTAATGAGATCTTGTTTGCATGATTTTATTCTGAAAGGCTATCTCTCTGATTATCTCTTGATAAATACGGGAGGCGGATGAAGTCCGGTTTATTTAACCTTTATCAACCAATTAGTCCCATTGAGATTAAGGATGTGTTTTTTTCAGGAGAGATCTGGCCAAGAGATGGTAATGTTTGTAAATTTGTAGGTATTTGTGAGTAGTCCTCACATTCTTTTACTTTTGGATTCTCAAATGTAATGCAACACAGGAACCACATTGGTATTCTGAGGTATTCCCAATGGTGAGTCACTAGTGGAGCAACAGTTGTAACAACTTCAAACTTCACAGTGATGCTGTAAAAGCTCTTATGCTGGCATTCAACACAGGATGGGGCAGGTTTATACGATAATGTCATCCCAACGTAGTCTTCAAAAGTTGTTCGAACCAAACACTGCTTATTTCTTGTTTTTGTCTTTTCTACAAGAGAGCAGAGAATTTCACTGATGATCAAGTGTCTGAGCCCGCCCCTGCCAGTTCACCCCGATCACAACTTCACACAAGAGATTCATCTTCCTCGAAGCTTTCCACAGCCAAGACCATGACTCCCCAAATCACTTATCTGAAGGGAAGTTGCAGAAGTACCAATTAGGGCCCTGTTTAGAGCGCTTCCTCGTTATCACCCAATCTGTACTGTTAGGAGTCCCTGCCCACCAATCTGCCAGTGTCAGCAAGCCCCCTCTACCCTCAAAAAAACTGTCACAATTTGATCTGCAGGTCACAGTCATGCCTTGATAAAAAACCAAGTTGATCTTCAGAGACAGCGATACGTTTAAGGCCATATAGAGAGACATGAACACACCCTTCAAAAGCTTTTAACATGTGCTGAGGTCGAGTTACAAAACAAGAGAACAATGGGAATTCTAGTGGAATTTCTCTCACAGAGGATGCACAGAAATATATATATATACTATATACAAAGCATCAATGTAATAAACCAGCATAGACATAAGAACAAATACATTCTCCGTGTTGTTGAGAAGAGTGTCCCTCTCTCCAGTGGGGTGGAAAGAATATTTTCTGCATTATGTCCTCTCTTTGAGACAGGCAGGACCCTGCGCGTGTTTTTTCTTATATGGGGAATCTGCTGACTGTGGTATCACATTATGATTAACAATTTAACTATCCCAACGATCCCCCTCTTTCCCATTGTTATTCCACAGATGACTGAGAGTACGAGCGAAATGCCAGCGACGGTACGCAGGCTTCATTAGATTCATTGATTGATTTATTGTTTTCCATGGTTGTAATCACTTCCCCCAAGGTAATTTGTAAGCTCTTTATGGTTCAGAGGTATAAGCCTGAGAGTTAATTAATCGGCTTTGTTTAGAAGTTTGGAAGTAAAAAATGCCCGTCTGAATTGGTAACTGCTAGGAAGGCAACAGTCCTAGAGTCCCTTGTTTACCACTACAAAAGATCAAAACTAAGCAGGTAAACAGACATAATCATCTCTGGATGATTTCAAGATCTTTTGCATTTACCTTGATTTGTATTAACCCTGTTAATTCTCTTCTTGTCAAATGCAAATTTAGGATTTTGTCATGTTTCAGAGGACACAGTGTTCAGTATAATGGAAACAACTACACATCTGGCATTAAAAGTTATTATCAGTAACATAGAGTGAAGACTTTGAGACAATGCAAACCTCTGTAATATTTTCCAATAATTACAAACACAATTATTTTTACTCGCTTACTTCACTCCAAGCCCATTTTGTGCTTTTATTCTTGTGTTAAAAAGTATTATCACCCCAGAATCTGATCATACTACTTTCATGTTTTGACTGCAATCTTTGCTCTTAGCAGAAGCTATAGTGACACAAATGTCCTTGCTCCCCTCACTCACTAAACCTCTGATATTGTCTGGCCTTTGTAAGTCTTAATTGGAGTCTCGGCTCGCTTTAATTGGCTTTTCGACGGTATGTGAATGGGGACTGCTGTTTATGGGTTAAGTGCATTTTAGGCAGAGCTTTAATCCAGTCATTAACAGAGAAACATGAGGTGTTGAGAGGAGTGGAGAGAGGTTGATAATTGAGAGGCTGCTTCCTTGCGTTGCCTTGTGTGTGTGTGTGTGTGTGTGTGTGTGTGTTAGCTTACTGTAGGAGCGCTAGGAGGTATGCAGGAGAAATTGGTAGGATAATATGAAATTTTATACAGTGTATTTAAGGACAGAGACATTTGCTTTTCATACTTTACATATCACATTATGATTATACTATAGGTCTACACTATTTTATCTTACAGATTTTGAGGATGAATATTATTGCCCTCTACAGTACTTTCAAACCAAAAATAAAAATCGCCTGAGAAAACATTTCAAAAAACAAATTTTCTTCGATACATTTGTATTCTGATGAAAATATATAGCACTACTCATAGTAAAAATAGATTGTTATTGTCTACAAAAAACAACTTCTCCCTATCCACCCTATTGCTCAGCTGTCACATTCGCACTGAGTTTTTCTCACTGTATATTTTAGCACCTATCCCCTCTGTGAGGCCTGTGTTCTTCCATACCCCCACTCTTGTCCCCTCTCACACATATATTTCGCGCGCACACACTGAGATGCACAGAGTGTTGAATCAACGAGTCTATATTGAATAAACATGATGCTTTTAGATAGGGTCCTGATTTGCATCATCCTTTGTGAGGTGTATTTTTCACCATTTTTAGTGTAATTTATTATAGACATACACACACCTACTGATCCTATAAAAGCACTGTCAATTGCTCACAAACCTTCAGCGCTAGTCACCTTCTCAGACAGGATCATTGACAAATAAAACACTGAAAATAGCCCATTCATATTCTGATGGTGGGGTAGAAGCTGAGCAAATTAGGCGAGTACACTAGAGAGGTATTTAATATGTGTGTCCGATAGGACTGTGATTGGATAACATCCAATGTGAATCTAGTATTGAATTAATAACTCCTATCTCTTATTGGATTCATTTAGCTTTTACCAATTTTAACTACCAAAAATGACAGATAACTCAACAGTCAATCATTTAAGATTGACATTGAAAGAAATAAAACATGCAAGTTTTGCCAGACTTACATATTTGCAAATGTTTTGCACTTTGAGCTTTACTAATAAAAAAGAGAGTCGATAAAACATTCAATTACAAATTCGATGAATAACCCCAAACCATGTGTCCATTATATGTGAACATGTGCACATTGACATTCTAACATATTTCTGGTTTGTGCAACACCTTGCACATTGTGTGTGTGTGAGAGTGTTGTATGTATTAGTGCATTGTTTTATGGTGTGAAGGGCCTTGATGACAAGATGAACACTGCTGGCCAAGCCTTAACTCTTCCAAAGCTTCACCACACACAACTCTCTGTGTGAGAGTGTGATAACATTTACAGCCCGAGGTGACACTTCCGCCCAGACACACACACACACACACACACACACACACACACACACACACACACACACAGCGACATCTCTTTCTAATGCTGACAGAGAGGGAAGAGGAGGCAGTCCTCCTCTTACTTCAGGGATGCATTTCATCAGATGAAGTGAAGAAGAGGAAAGAGAGAAGAATGTTATGAGAGCAGTTGATGAAGCTCTCTGAGCATTGTATGCAAAAAGCAAATATTCAGAGAGCTGTATCTGCATACTGAACCATACTACCTGTAGGACTGATAGAGTGAAGACATAATGGCGTCTAGACAGTGCTTTTGTACATTTCAAAAGTCACAAATGTGATTTTACCTGCATACACACAAGCACACTCTCACACACACAGACACACGCTGATGCACATACTTCGTTACATCTGAGATGTTCTAAAAACGTCTCTTTTATCTATTAAAAAGCTATCGATCTTGTGCTTTGCCTTCACTACTTCATGTTTTTTCCCTCTCTCATAATGGAAAGTCTCCCCGGCCATTTCTTCAGCCTATTCTTCATTTGGAGTAATTATAGATGGAAAGGTAAAAGATGTTTTTCCCCTTTCTTTTCTTTTCTCCTTCCTACCTATCTTCCTCTCCCCTGCGTGCATTTAGAGGTGCTCTCACTACCGCATTCTTATTAGGGACATGTCTGAAAGGCTCCCGCAGCATGTGGTGTCCTCTGACCATTCGCTATGGCTGCCTTTTGTTGGCATTAACAAGCCAAGCAAGCAAGGACAGCTTTTCAACAGGTACAAACTTTTCCTTTTAGATAATTAACTGCATTCAGACACTCAGCGCAGTGTAGGCAATGTGGGTACAGAACCCAAGAATGGATCATATTCTAGAAAAGAAAGGGGAGAAAGATGGAGAAAAAAACTTGATCAAAAGACAAGATGTTCTCTTTGGTGTTGTTGTTTTTTAGTTCTAGTAGATTCTATACCAAACCCCTATTCAAATGGTGTGGTCTTCATTTCTGCTCTCCTTGATGTCCTCATCTCTGTGCTCTTCATCTTTTCATCACGATGGACCATGTAATGAGGGAAAACTCTGGTCATTGTAGAATGGTCAAAGGTTTGCTGCCTTAATGAATGGGAGAAACACAAGAAGGGGCTGAATGCTCTCCCTCGTTGCTGTTCGCTTTCCAGCAAAAAGCCCCGGGATGCCTCCTGAAGAAGTCCTCCTCCATCCATTGCCGCCTCATCTCTTGTTAACGGGGGCATAAAGCGAAGGCAGAGGGGAAAAGTAATTTTCTTCTCCTGTCTCTCCATTCTTTTGGTGGGTTTCTTTCACTTTTTTCTGTGTACTTTCATAAAGCTTATAATTATCTTGGCGAGAGCCCCTCAAGTGAGAACGAATGGGGTCTTTGTAGCCTTCTCTCTTCAGCCCTCTCCTGTTTCTGGGAAGAAGGAAGTCATATTAACATTTGGTCTTCCCCTTTTACAGATGCAGAGAGAAAGACAGATGTGTTTCTTTCTAAGAAGAAAACCCTTTCAACAATTAAATTTTACATTTTACTGAATCACCACTGAGCATGTCAGAACAGGAGAATAATGCAGAAACTTGCAGAAGTTCTCATTTACTCTATACTAATTATTGAATTGGCTAGTTGAATTGTTTAATTAGTGAGATGTGCAGCGCTGTCGTGCAAAACTAAAGACTAAAAGAAATGTGTCATTACTATTTTCATACTGTATTGTTACTCCTGTTTATAAATGTAGCCCCAGAAAAGTAGGAAAACAACCACGAGCTAACCAGGCATGGCAACAGCAACACCTAACCCTAACCCTAACCCTAACCCTAGTAGCAGAGATCACTGATTTAGGGTCAAACTCTCTCCCTCTATCATCTATGCAAACTGTGCCTCCGCTCACCCAGCCCTCCCTCGATGCCTCTGACCTCCATCCCCAACTCTTCCGGCTGATTACTCCTAATGTAATTTTAATTAAAAACTGTGGTGTCAAAGGGTTTAGCCTGCCTGAGAAGCGGGTGCAGATTGCGGCACAGTGGCAGACCCCTTCACTTGCTTGAGAGGAAATGCATCCTGACATTGCTTGGGTGGTGCCAACATGACCAAAAAAGCAAAAAAAGGCTTTCTGGCTTCATTGAATATTGTTTAACTTAATTTTGCCCATAAATATTTGTGTTATTTCTCATATTGTTGAATTTGGGTTGTACGCTTTTTACCTATAGGTGTCCGCTGATATCATGTGGTACACACCAGGGCCGTTAATGCTTTATAGTTGAGCTGGAGTAAATTGTAATTTAAAATACATCTCTACATACTTCTTCTTCTGTGACACATATCATGTCTGGTTAAAGAGCTGAGCCTTGTGAGAAAACAGGAAGGCAGAGGGATTGAGGATATGGTAAACATGTCAGATATTCGGAAGCCAATAAAAAGCTCATGCTTGCCTTCACCATCAAACTCCATCACAGATCACCATGACTATTTCATCAGAATATTTACAATCTTCTGTCAAATAAATCATTACCAAAAGCCAGCAAGAAAGCAAGGTGAAGCTGCCAAGCTGTGAGTCATTTCAACATCAAGATGCACTTAGTTGACATTGACTATAATAACCACTGCCAAATTTCACAAGGGTGACCTGTGGAAGGTGCCCCGCAGCAGGACTCAACAGCAGAGGTCTGCCTGTAGGTTTGTAATCCCCTCACCCGAGTCGTTGGATTATCTGCTCTCCATCGACCCTGAAGAGGCTCCCCGTGGCTCAGGCTTAAACACTCTCTAAAATCTCATCTCTACGCCCCATCTGCCGGCCGTACGACGTCTTGGAAGTCACAGATACGAAAGAGTGGGGGACTGAGGCAGCACAGCAGACGAGTAAATCAGAACACACCTCCTCCTTCTCGCTGTAGCTAGAGAGGAGCCTTTCGTAAAACACAGTCTGGTTTGGTCAGTATGCTCATCAAGATTACTTTTAGGTTTCAATCGTATTTATTAAATGTTTATACTCTCCTCTGTGGTACAAGTTCAAATGTGTCCTTCTTGCAATAAGGCTTTATCATCCTTGTTGCGACAAATTTCCCCTCACTTTAAACAGTGCTTTTAGTGGATTCTATATTTCTATACTTATATAAAGAATAAAAATAAATCATACTTCAATAACTAGTTTTCTGGAGACTCAGAAGTGCAAGAGGTGTCAGTGTCAAAGACCCTTCAACATTCTCTGACAGGAGCCTTGTTTTGTGGCCGTCAGTGGACAGTTGGAGGAGCCGGTGGATGTCCCTGAGCACTGAGGCATGTAGTAAGAGGGTTTAACTTTGCTAACCTCCTTCTGCCAGGTTCATGGGGGCCTGCTGCTTGGGTAATATTGGATCAGTGTTGGGAGCCCGTGCCCCTGCCATATAAGCCAGCATGCTCTTTGGGGTAGCGACCAGTTTCAACCATAGAGCCAACTGGGCTTGATACTTGCTCTCTTCTCTAAGACATAGAATCGGTTCCTTTCCTTGTACAGTATTTTAAAGAGTAGGATTTTATTTTAAAGGCACATTCGTAAGTACTTTTCCATTGCACACAATGAATATGTGTGGGAGTCTAATAGGTTTTCTGAACTAGAAATCAATTCTGTTAAGATTTAAATCCTTAAAGGCTGATCTTCCAGGATACTTTCTGTTTCAGAACAAAACAACACTATGCAGTTGCTTCACAAATTGAAGGTCTTGCTTCGTAAGTCAGTCAGTGATAAAACCACCTGATAGCTGGTTGACTATTGCAATACACCTCATGTTTAAGATAAAATCTGATTATAAAACCCAAAGAGGGTTCACTTGCAACTAATAAGCATCTGTGTTTCTGTATGTTCGGTCTCCATTCATCAATATGTTTGTGAAAAGTGGAGTCAAACAAGAATGTAAGGGAATATAAAGGTATGTACAGCAGTTCAGTAGGCAGACAACACAGTCAGAGAAAACTCAGAGAAGCATGCAGGCTGTAATATTACTCACATATACTATTAAAAGATGCACATGACTACAGAAACCTGCTATGATTCAGTTATATTTGCTTGTGAAGAATAGGAAAGGTTTGTACGGTTAAACACACACCGTGCATGAGAGGTGGCGATTCAGTATAACCCTTGTGCTAATCTAATCGTTTGCTCATGCCACTTGGTACGAATTACAGCTTTTATAATTATGTGTTTGCATTTTCCGTGTCCAATTGATTTTTTAAGAATTGGAAAAACATATAAAAACTAATATTTGCCATCGTCAAAGAATCAGATTTTCCCCAAAAAGTGAATGTTCCGATATTATTTCCATTGTAACATTTTCCATTCCTAGGACATTATTGTTAGGCCTCTGTTCTTAATTTGTTATTGTACCAATGTAATCAAGAAAACATTACTGTGAATGTAGTACAGTAAATTCTTATGGTTTCAACTATTAGTATCGTAGCAAATACTTACAGTGGATTTTTTAAAAGGACATAGTACTTGCAGAACAAAACATATCAAATAAAGATCATGCTTTGTCAAGAATTCAACAGACAAAATAAAAATGTTCTCAGCCTTGGTTCAGTGGTTGTGCAATCATTTGCATGTACTGCACTTGGCTCTGATGTGGAAACTTGGCTAGTGCTACAGTTTGGAAAGATCTGCAGATATTAAACTCTGCAGATGCCCACCTGGTGTCAGGAGGGATGGAAACAGAAGAGTGTGCGGTCTGGAAGGTGTTTGGTTGGGCTTGGAGATGTGTGTGTCCATCTGTTGTATGTGTCTAAAGTCTGGGGTGAACAGAAAGAACAACATGTGCAGTGCATACAGGTGATGTTAGGGTAAGATGTGTTAGTTAAAGGAGTCTTTCTTCTTCTTGTAGAAATCATTGTTTTTTTCTTTGCGGCCTTTGATTTGTATATGAAAATTTTTTGCTCCTCCACAGAGGTAAAGTGGCAGCTTTAGCGCTGTAAGGTCAGAGAGCCTTTTGAACTTCAGGCAAACAGGCAATAGAATCACTATATCCCCTCTGCTGGTTAGTGTGTGTGGGTGAGCGTGAGTTTTGAAGGTGCACTGGTTGTGTATGTGTGGAGGTGGGTAGCGTACGCCTGCTTTTTATTGTAGTCTATAGACTAACAGGAGGTGTGAAGCTTGCTTTTGCTTCAAGGTGTGTGTGTGTGTGTGTGTATGTGTGTGTGTGTATGTGTGTGTGTGTGTGTGTGTGTGTGTGTGCGTGTGTGAGTGTCTGTGTGTGTCTGTTTGTGTGTCTGTGAGTGTGTACCTGTCGCTTTGACTGAACAGGTGGGGCCTCCTTGCATGGGATCTAGACAGCCAGTCCGCCACACAACTGACTGTGGTCAGGCTTACTGTGCTCAACATGCAGTCTGTGGTGCCGGCTCACAAACATTGTGGTTGGATGTCGATGAACTTACTTACCATCATTATGACTTTATTCCACTCATGCTAGTTGCTACAAATAACAGATAGGTTAGCTTAGACATGTTTTTTAGATTATCTATTATTTTGCATGTGAAAGTTGAAAGAAAAAATAATCGGATTACTTATTAGAGCATCATTAAACATTATAGCATCATTAAATCTCGCAAAACTAAAGCTATAATAATTCAGCCATAATTTGGAATACTGTTTAATTTGTCAGTAATGAGGATCAAATCAAATCCTATGTGACATTAGCAAGGGATTTAAACATTCATCATTTCATAATAAGCAATTAAAATTAAATTAACGGAAGCAAGCATTGGTCTTCAATAAATTAGGATCAGACAACATTTCGACATTTTATATATTTCACAACTACACAATTTCACACCATTAAACAAGTACCTTCACTCCCATCCCATCACTCAAAACAATAACCTAATATTTAATGCAATTAAAATCAAAACCCTCAAATGTATTATTATTATTATTCTTATTATTATATTCATAATAATAACCATGATTGCTGTTATGATTATGATTATTATTATATGCCACCACAATAGAGGTTGGATAGTGTTTCTAGTATTATGGGTCTCTTATGAATGGCAAGGACGATAGCATCAGAAACTCCTTTCAACAGAAATGACCAAAGAGAGATAAATCACCACCTCTCTGATATTTAATTTAAGTTTCAAAAATGAAACCTGTTAACTGAGATTTGAATCCGTGTGTAACTCTGGGATTTGTAGTTTCTTACGGTGCGTAACTGCGTCAGCGGAAGTACTTTGAGCGTAGGCGAGATAGGTCACATTGGTTCTGTTTTGTAATGTTTTGAGAGACATTGCCACAATGGAAGCAGCTAACGCAAGTATTAAACATTTTTGTTCTCTTAAATGCTAGACGTGCCCTTCATAACATAATGTTAGCAAAGTATCAAAGCTGTCTCGCTCTTTATACAGCTTTGTTATGCCGCCCGTGCATTCAGGACAGACTACTCAATGTTATGTGGACTCGTGTAGCTAATGTTAGCTAGCATTATTACACTGAAGTGGCTATCTCTACGTAATGGGACATGATACATTATTATTTGTGTCTTCATTAAGTTATATGTTCGCAACATAAATAGAAATGGTCTAAAAGTTGATCATATAAGCATTGAATACTGTTTTGTCGTCTTCGTGAATGTTAATGAATAACAGAGATGTAGCCTCAGAATATGTCTCACGTGTGAGTATTGAAGCAATAATGAAAAGATGAGAGGCACGAACTAATGATGATGCTGACCATGTATCTGATGGGTTACCTGTATATGTATCTGATGGGTTACCTGTGTATCTGTGTCTGTTTGCCCTGCTTCCTCAGAGGAGATCCCACTGAGGCATGTGGAGACAGATGTCCTGATCCCCAAAATGATGAGGGAGAAAGCCAAGGAGATCTGTGTTGAGAAAGTTGAAGGTGTGTGTGTGTGTGTGTGTGTGTGTGTGTGTGTGTGTGTGTGTGTGTGTGTGTGTGTGTGTGTGTGTGTGTGTGTGTGTGTCAAACTTATACTCATTAAATAAATCTCTAGGACGAATAACTTTTTACAATAGCTTTAAGTAATATTTACACAAGACATTAAATCACATTTTCTTGACAAATTTTGTAGATTGATTACATTTATTTTTTGTTTATTTGTTTGGTTAATTAATTAGTTCACAAGTATGATGCTATTTTGATTAATTAGTAATTATTTTAGTGACACATAGTCTTGTTAAATTCATGCCCATAAGACTATTTTATAACGTTTTTCAACAAAAACGTGTATGGCTGTCCAGTCTAAGTCTATAACCATACTGTCAATAAGTATGGTGTTTTTCTCATAGCAGACATGTCTTAGCAGGAAAAGCACAGGTGTATTTAATGATATTAATTAAGACTGCACTCAATTTAGGTGAGGCATTTCCTGGTCCTTGGTATTGTGCATCCTGGCTCACAACAATGGCTTCATGGAAGTGAGTCATCGTTAACAAAATCACCTGTGCTTTTCCTGCGATGACGGGTCAAAATCTGCTGTGAAAAAGGGTAAATCAGTATCAATGGTTACTGAACAATGATGGTCACAACACTGATATCACAGTTATATTCACAAATATAGTTGGTCTTCAATAAGACCCTGAGATCCTTCGTAGTGCCTGCATTAGGGCCGGGCAATATATTGATATTATATCGATATTGTGATATGAGACTAGATACCGTCTTATGTTTTAAATATCCTAAGTGTTGTCTTTTCCTAGTTTCAGAGGATGCATTGCAGTAATGTAAGTTTCTGAACTTACATTACTGTTTTAGCTGTTATTATTAACCCACCCGTTCATTATATACACATCACTGATAATTATTTTGTGAAAGCACCAATGGTCAACCCTACAATATTGTCACAACATCGATATCGAGGTATTTGGTCAAAAATATCGTTACGTTTGATTTTCTCCATATCGCCCAGCCTGCATTCATTGGTAGATCTGTAATAAAACTAATTGTTTGTTCAATTAAATGAACTAATCCTCAATAAAACCCTCTGTTAGTCAACTAAGAATGTTATTATACATACATAATGAGGTTGTATTGAGTAATTATTCTAATGTTTTGTCTACACAATAGGCCTTTTTAAAGGAAAACATTTTGACATGCGTATCACAGTAGCAAAAGCATTTATAAATAATACGATTAATGATGGTTGAATTCCATTTAGCTACTTCCTGTTCAGGCTTACTGGGACATTTGAATAGAACAATGTTATTAGTAACCCCTGTGCTTTTCCTACTATGACAAGTCTGCTGTGAAAAAGACATATTTTATCAGTGAGGGTAGACAAAACATTAAAAACACTTCTCAGTACAATACATTTCAACAGCTCTCTGACCATAAAGTTGAGTCTAAAACAAAAATTGGAGTTAAAAGACCCCTCAACATTATAAGATTCATAAAGGTAGGATTTATATGTATTGTAAATAATAAACTGGCAACTGAGTGTATCCTGTATTATAAATGCAATATAAACTTGACAAAATACTGTCGTACTGACTGATGTACTGACTAAGAAATTGTAGATTTTGGAAGCCATAAAACAATATCAAAGTTTTCAGATATTATGAACATAAGGTTAATTCATGTTTCCTTATTAATTGTTTAACCGCTTCAGGCGGGAGTCTGCTTATAATAGCCTGTTCCCCACACTTTTTGTCTGAGTATGTGTGACTCCACAACTATCCTATATTAAGGTTACATAGGCAATCTAACAGAAAATAAGACTGCAGGGCATGAAGTCTGTTGTTATTTTAATCACAACTGTAGCCGTAAAAACCTCACTTTCACACTAAAGGTGGATTATTAAGGTATTTAAGGTTATAATTCCTTTTCAACATCTGTAGATCTTAATCTGCAACTCTTCATTTATTGGTTTGGAGGCGTTTAAAACAGTATATCTGTCTCCTGGACCTTGTTTTTTTCCTGTCTCTTTTAACTCTTTTTGGCTAAAATGTTTCCCATCACCGTGAACACCCACTTCTTGAGTCCTTGTTTTAATTTCTCTGAAATGAGGAGCAGGCCAATTGGCGTAACATTAGTTAACACTTCATCTGCTTGGAAATGCTGGCTGCAGCTTTGCTCACGTATGCCTCGTCTACAGCAGCAACACATCAGCCAGATAATGACTAGGTTTTGCGGTTTCATAAAATCTGGCGACAGCCTGTAAGAGCCAATGTACTGCTCACGTGTGGAGACGGTGCACATGCAGCTTAAGGTGATGGGACAGATAGTGGCTGTGTGGGTAGTGGAAACCCCCCTCGCATTACTTGCTTCTCGTCCCACTCATTTTCACACCTCCATGTCCGCCCTCTACCATTTTATTGTGTATGTTTGTGTCTGCACTGGGCCCCACGCATGAGCTTCTATGATTGTGTTTTTACAAAGAAAAGTAAAAAAAACAGACAAAGAGAATCTAGTTGTATGTTTTCCTGTGTGATCTGTATCTGCATACATGCCTCTGAACACCCCTCAGAGGTGTATTGCAGGCTTTGTTGTTCAACCAGACAAGTACTATTGACCTGTACAAAACATCTTTGTAGTTTTATTTTTCCTATTGCGTTGATATTCATGTCGGTACTCTTGCGCGTCTTTCAGAATCAACCATTTCAACAACCCACATACTCACTGAGCAACCACTTTCACATTGACATTACTTCACACTCATTTACATCAACACTGTGGTGATTGTACTGTAAATGCTCTTATTCTGTCTAATCTTGTACTAATTGTTATGTTTTTGCTGTGAAGCACTTTGGGCTGCACTTCTTGTATGAAAGGTGCTATACAAATAAAGCTGCTTATTATTATTATTATTATTATTATTATTATTATTATTGGCTACTGTTAAAACTTTGCTTAGATTTGCCGAAAGCTACTTTGTTGTAAATTGAATTCATTAGGCTTGTGTCTGGATCCCAACATCCAAAATATGTGAGACTGTCATTTTCCCAATGGCATACTTTAAGTTACTTTTTGATTATTAATTCATTTCATTATTCAGAAATGCATAAATCTTGCTCAAATCCTGATTTTCAGTTTTCTTTAATTGTGTGTCAGAGGTTTACACCTTGCTATCTTCCTCTAAAGCTCCAATTCTCCTTAAACGTTAAATCTCCTAGCTTCTGCTTTTTACTAACTGCCAAACTACACTTCTGCATCTTTAAAACTGGCAACCAAGTGAAGGTGGCATCACACCTTTCTTTAGAAGGGCCTTTGATGACATGGTCTCGTATTTGTCGTTGGTGTAGCTGCGATCAGAAAGGCAACCCTCTGCAGCCGCTATTAGTACCATGGGACAGGGATGAGGCGTTCGCTGATTAGATTAGTCGCACTGTTCTGCTTCTCGAAATTGGTTTTGCCGTTTTTCACAACTGCATCCTGATGAAAGTGTCTGTGTGATAACAATACTGATGCCACTGATAAAAGTATTTATGATGTCAGTTGATTGAAAGGGGACATGGCATGGGAGGACAGTGTTTTTAATTAAATCCTGGAGAAAGCGCTTGCTAACAAGGTGAAGACTCTGTGTTCAACACCTTGTTTACGACAAGGACCTTGCACGTTTAATCTGGAATAAACCACTATCCGGGGCATACTGTCGCTGATGCAGCCTTGTGGACGGGCTTAAAGTTAACGATCACCATATTTAGTGTTCGCCACTTTTTCTCTCAAAAACATCCAGATAGGAAAGAAGGAGAGGTAGGATTGCATGTCAACCTTACAGGGAAACAAATTACACTCTGACTATAAAGTCTCAGGTAGGAGGACAAACACCAGCAACACAGAATGTGCTTACCTCACTTGGACCTGACAGCAAAATATAGAAACACATCTACAGAGTGAATACCCTGCGGAAATAGCAGGCTAACAGCAAGAAAGTCAAAGAGGATGAACATAGGCCACCACATTTATAGCTGGGACTCGCAGGTTGTCCACACGTAGCTAAACCTATATTTCATTCTTGTGGATACAAATGTTTATATATGCGGGCGGTGGACTGACTGTTACAGAGCCAATGTGGAAACTTGCCGACCACTAATACAACCACTCTGTGGCCTGTATAGCTCAGTTCAGGCCTTGTGTGAACAAGGAAACAAGTTTCAGTTTGATAAGAGGCTTGGCACCCTAACCCATGACCAGGTTCCTTCTTGTGGTGGAGTGCTCAGATGAGGCCCATCTTGGTTTGCTTTTGTGTTTGTACTCTAGGATAAAATCGTATGAGGAAAAGGAAGGATGTTAATTCATTTGAAAGTTATATTAATGCATTTTCAGTTTGCTGCTATTGTACATGTTGAACCTGTTCCTCTGCTAATTTTACCCTCTCTATCACCTCCCTCCAGCCTTCAACCACTGCTGTAAAGAGTCCGGTTTCTTCATGGTGTTCAAGTGTCGAGAGCAGAATGCAGCACTGAAGGAATGTCTGACGTTACAGTGAGTATTTTGCAATTTTCTCTGCAAACACTTGGCATCCCACCATCATCTTTGACATCGAGTCATGTCTCGGTAGTCTGAAAACATACAATCACTTATCAAAATGAGTCTTACAAGGCTACATTAATTTTCTGTAAAATACAAACTGTACCTTCTGTCTTCCTCCAGCTACAAGGACCCTGCGTTCTATGAACTGTGTAAGCAGGAGTACATCCAAGAGAAACTGGAGTTTCTGAGGACAGGGGTCCCATCAAAGAACAGGAAACAAAAACTCCCAGTTAGCATGTAATGAACAACATGACACACAATCAACCCCCCCCCCCCCCCCCACTTGGAAGGTGAATGTGTGGAGTGTGAGGCTCTGGTCAGAACCAGCACCATGTCCTGCACAGCCAGGATACATGTTCATCTTGCAGGGTTTATTGCTCTTTAAGGAATAAGACGGTGCATTGTATTTAAATCTGAGGAGTGGCTGAAATTAGTTTGGTGTATAATCAAAATAATGGCTATTTGTTTTGTTCTGTATATTTGCAAAATGTTTTTTGTCAGATGGCCAGAATTATATTGATTTGAACCAGTGGCATTTACATTACATTTACCTATGAGCTTATTGATGGATAGAATATATATATATATATATATATATATATATATATATATATATATATATATATCTGATCATTCAGTCACCTTCTGCACGTCCACCTGGAAGATGCTGGTTGGTTGTCTTTACAGCTTGTGCAGTGTATATAAGAGACATCTGACATCTCACAATGAAGCGTGTGATCATGTAACGTATACAATTAAATTTAAAACTTAATGATAATAAAAATGCAGTTGCAGTAAAGTGTAATTCTGTGGTAAATTAGACAAAACATGAATTGTTCATAATTGCATTTTGTTTTATTGTATGTATTTCATAGAGGTTTGAACATGCTCGACACATCATTCATCCAGTGTGTTCAAAGGTAGCTGGGAATTTCTAAGTTTTTCTTTTTTCCATGTGTCGCTCTTTCATTCGTACAGCTGCGGTTAAACGTTTTCTGTTTTGTATTTAGATATTGACAGTGAGCTGAGCATCAGCATTAGTCAGACCACACTAACAGAACAGTCTGCTGCTAAGTTAACTTCTAAAACACATTACTTTATTTAATCCGTTTATTTTTTGTGAGAAACAATTTCAAAATTAAATGTTTGTTCATTTTTGTGTCTTTGATTTTCATGAGACAAGATGGTTCAGGCTCATATCTCATATGTTCTTTGTTCTATATCTAATTCAAAGAACCAACAAAGGCACATTATGAGTGAAGGTACCAGCGAGTTACTGTCATGGGATATCCTTGTAATATAAAGAGTAGTTATCTCCTGGCTCCATTAATGTTTTCTCTCGTTCTCTTTATGGCGACAGCTGATTGACTCCACAACTGTTGGTTTGACATTTGACATTATTGAAAACATATTACAGATTTCTCTTTCAAAGTAGTGTGTAATAATAAATGGCAAATGCCAATCTTGTTTCCAGAGCCTAAATTATGTTTTTAAATTGAGAGAAAAGCAGCAAATCCTCACATTGAGAAGTCTGAACCTGGAAAAGTTTGGCATTTTTAATGGACACATGATTTGAACCATTAGTTGATCAAATATGAAAATCAGAGTTGAAACATTGGATGTTTCAGCACTAGTGTGGAGGCCTTGTGAAGGACTGCATCATCTGTAGCAGAGACATTAAGTGTCAAATAAATGTGGACCGGAAGGTTATTGCTGGTTTCAACTGTTAAGTATCTTGATATGCAAAAACCAAAGCATCTTCTTGATTAAAATATGATGCGACAGAGGAACCTCACACAGTCACTTCCTTTCCTTTGTTTAATTGATCATATTTACAAACAGTCTGAAGTGCAGTAAATCTAAAATATAATCCATATCTACTGTACATTGCATTTTGGTTTGCAAATTGTTTACAGAAGTATGAAACTACTGCTGTAACATAACATTTCTTAAAAATGAACAAAAAGACCACAGTTATGGAACAGAAAATGGAAAAAGTAAAAGTATTTTCAACAACCATGGGCCTTTGTGCTTTGTGCACCTATTTGTCATGTCACAGCTCACATTTCTTCAGGTTTATAGACTTATTGTCTTGTCACCATCGGAGACAACTCTTATACACATCAGAAGCCGGGGGGAGGAAAAAAACAACTATGGTTTGGAGTGCAAAACTGCATTTGGCAGAGTACTGAAGCCCACCATATACATTTATACAAATATGCACATTGTTCCCTCAGTGTATCTTTGTATTCTACTCATAATGTGTTTTCTTTTGTACATCCTTCAGATGTTTATACTCCGACTTATAAAGAGAAATCAAAGAGAAACATCCCTCCTCACACAACAACTTACAAATGTATCATTGATTAACATCAGCACAGTACAGTTTAGATACATCTTTTTTTTTTTAGAACTCCAAATCTCTACAAACCTAAATCAGGTTTCCACCTTAATCACATTTCAAATACACGAGAGTGTGAAGCATTTTCCAGGAGTCCTTCAAACCAACAATGCACAGCTTTGCATCTCACATGTCCCTTTACAACTGAGAAAAGAAAACAACACAAGAGATATTGTCTGACAGTAGTTCTGAACATGTGATAACAGGCAGGTTTTAGGGAGGCTTGCTTGATTTGTAACATTTCTGTGAAAATCTTTGAAACAACAGTTGAACCTTTTCTGGTGCCAGTGAGGGTGCAGTGTTTTATTTCAGAAAGCGATACATTTTTAGATTAATGTTATTATTTGCTACTCATTACACAATATCCTCAAAAATCCAAATACTGCAAGTGCATTCTCAAAAATGATTTGGTGAGCATAGCTAGATTGACAGCCTACTTTGATATTGATCCATAAGAGCGTTAATAAAAACGAAAGATTTGAGAAGAAACAATAAAAAAAGATGTCATTTGGTAGCTGTTAAAATCTGATTATCTCCATCACAGTAACAATCACATCAAGTCCTCATACCTACTCATCTCCTTCACACGATCATGAGACATACATGGGACTACATACCTTGTTTACTTTACAGCGATCAAATGTAAAAAGACTTGCATTGGAAGAGTACAGTTTTACAAATTCTAGTACAATGCTGTGGCCCCAGTGATCACCGGCCACAGTGAATGGAGAAAGAGGCCCTTTGAGCCCTATTACGTTTATTATGACAATATACAGATACAGGCAGGCGAAAGATGCCCACATAATCTGCACACAGGCACACTCTGTTTGATGTGTGTATATGCACACACAGAAATAAAACTGCTTGCACACACTTATGCATGTGCATACAAGGACACATACACACTGACAGACTATTTTATTCTGCTGAGGGTCACTCGTCAAATGTTCCTCTGCAATGTCCGATGTGTTCACCGATGCGGTGTGCAGAGATAGCGATGAGTTTACAGAGTCTTTACCTCAGAAAGGCCTCCTCTGGCCACAATTAGTTCCCACAACCAGCAGGTCCAGTGCAGTCCAGCCAAGAGGAGTGGTCTTCTCAACTTAAGGCAGGTTAGGTGGTAGCTATGTGGCAGGGTTGGAGAGTCCATTCATTCATCCATTTGTTTATTTTCCGTCCAATTAGACACTATTTAATCATCCCATCGAAGTTCCTCTCAATAGGGCTTGGCCCACTCGGCATTGGGAGGGCTCCTGGGACAGCAGTTTCCAATTGATGATGAGAAGTTGGATGCAGCGGAGTGTCCCTCCCAGAACATGGCGTCACTGGGTTTGGGGGGGCTGGGGAAGGACCGCGAGCTGTCATCCAGGGAAGCTTGGTTCAGGGGAGGCGGGGGCAGGACGGCAGAGCAGGTGTCGCTGCCAACCAGAGCCTCTCCTGAACAGCTCTGGGAGGGCCAGGGCCCATTGTACCAGCAGTCCTCCCTCAGGCTGTCCGGCAGCAGGGTGCCTGACTGTCCGCCAACAGGGGGGCAGGGGCGGCCGGAGCACGAGGGGAGTGGGGGGGCACTAGGGGGGCGAGGCACGGACGCCCGGGGAACTGCGTGGTTGTTCTTTTCCACGTCGTCCAGACACTGGACTGGAACTGTGGAGGCAGCTAGAGACAGAGAGAGGGTGAGGCGATGGAAGGGGAGAGGGAGGAAAGAGAGCAAAAGGCAAAAAGAAAGTTGGCTGTAGTCATATAAATTGTTGAAAAAAAAAATGCTTATGAGAGCCTGACAATATTTGAAAAACATATTGTGACTATTCTTCCTTTTGGTAATGATAGTATATTAATATTATTGCTGTATTGAAACCTGTTCATTGCCAAAAGTTAACACTGGATGCTCAATCAGATTCTTGCTTCTTCTTACTTATTCTTTTTTGTTAAGTTTTACACAAGATTATATTTAGACAAAGTTATTGTATGGCTGAGAAGATAGAATGAAAAATGTAAAAAAAAAAAGCTTTTCACTACCTTAATTTTTTGGCATACAGTTCAATTTGAGTGCACTTCAACTGCAACTGTAGACACATTGATAGAGCACAAAGGTTATGGGTGGGATATACTGAAGGATAATTCAAAGCAACGTATTCTTTATGTGTGAAGAGTTGATAATTAGCATTAACTACTGAACATATCTGCATTATTAAAAGCTATATGTTAAAAATGGATATCCCTTCACATTTACTTCTTTACTAGCTTTCAGCTCATTTCTACCATCCATTATAAGTAGACACAAAACAAAGAAGTGACATGCTGGAGGGCAATTTTGATTTTGGTAAGACTTTAAATTGGATAAATTGTAATCTATATTTCTATGTATAAGGTGGTGTGAAAAGTGATTTGTCTTTTTAACATCATCATGTCTGTATAATCCAGTTGGCAGCATAAATAAAGCCATCTTCTCTTTCCTCCAACACAGGACTCATTTTGTATTTGGCACCACGATCGCACCTCTGTTCTTATAGACACGTGGATTAAACTTCAGTTTCTAAAGAGATTAAAGAATTCCAAGGTGCGTTCAACAAGCCCTCCTGATCCCTCACTAGATAATGGGCCTTATCGTGTAAAAACAGAGATGCATGCAGCGGTATGCGCATTGCACAATAAAACCTCTGCAGCATGTAAATATCACTGCCTGAGCGTCAGGAAATATCCACGATAATAATTAGGTTTTGTTCAACAAATCAAACAAACCAAACCACACTTTTACTCTGTACAAAGCATATCAATACACAAATCAGATGTCCTAATCTCACACACACACACACACACACACACATATCACTGCGTTGCTATCAAATCATTTTGAGCGAATAATAAAGTTTAAATGAGTATCTCCTCCCGCTATTTTCCCCTACCTCTCTCCATCCACACATCATCTATCATCTATCCCTCCCCGCTACTCTTCCATGAGAGGGTCTCCTGAGTGTAGGATTTGAATAAAAGTGATTCCAAAGGAGGAACATTAGAAGAATACAGATGCACAATATGACTGAATAAATACACCGCTCACCCCCCTTTCATTTTTGCCACTCCTGCTTTCCTTATTTCTCCATCTGTCTCATCTAAGTTACAGGATTACCCTGTTATTCAGAGGAATAAATAGGCCAAGATTTATTTCCTTGCCATATGTCGTTCTAATTTTCACCTCCTAGTCTCTTCTTCTGACACTTCGAGGGAATTGATAACAGAGGTAATCTCTCCACGGTAGAACACACCATCACAGAGGGAGGGGAGAGGCGGGACAGACTATTTCATGATGTCCTTTATCAAAGTGTTTGAGTACTTTGATAATATCCACAGTCTTATCACACCCTTACACACATTGCAACAAGGAGCAGCAGGAGAGATCTTCTCAGTAAGTAGTACTTCTTCTCAGAAAAGCCTTCCCCTAACAGAAGAGAGGCAGCAGTAAGCCCCTTCTTTCGTTTGATGTTAACCACATTAGTTCCTGTGTAGAGAAGCGAGGTTTGAATTCCAGCCACTATACTTAAAGTGCACATAAATCTGACACTATATGTGAACAGATATGTGAACGTCCAGATCTTTATTTCACTCCCTCAGGTTGGCCATGAATGAAAAAACTCTAACTATAGTTTTTAACTTCACATTGTATTGTGCTCATCATTCAGTTTCTGGTCTAGTCCAATTTAATCTTTATGTCACTTAAAATCTAAATGAAAGCCTCTTCAAAAAAGGTGTTATGCAATATGCAAAGTTTAGTTTGAATTTTTAAGAGGGGTACGGCAAGCTTTCTTTTTTAATGTGTCCAATACAATCAGGTTGGACTCAGATGTGCAACAGGTTCAACGCAAAAGTAAATATATATTATGACACTTGTATGTGCGACGTTAACAAAGGTTAGTGTAGTCTACACCAGAAACATATGTTTTTATATAATGCACATGTCATCCTTTTTATTGAGGAAAGTGTCTAAACATTTACCTGGACCCTTTAGGTAAAAGCAGATTTGTTTATGCTAGTCTGGGAAACTTGAGTTACCTGATAAAACATCTAAAGTCACTGAACCTTTGTAGGGGATATAGGGGTATAGGGGAATCAGGATGTTCCTTAAGTACAGAAATGAATAAATTGTATTCAAATATACGGCAACAATGGCACCACCCGGAGTGTGCCCACACGCACGCGTGTGTGTGTGTGTGTGTGTGTGTGTGTGTGTGTCTCACCTTGTCTTGTCTCACTGATGAGTGGCCTGAGCTTCCTGATCAGGCCCGTTTGGTGCTTCAGCTCTGAATGGAGACGAGTGACCTCGCAGCTCAGAGCCTCGTACGTCTGCTGCATGTTCCTCTCCCTGCAGGACAACATTTCAATTATGACAAAACATCTCACAAGGTAAAATATCCTTGATATTATTGTACTTAGTTACTCAGGGAATGTTTCATTTCACCTGTTTGTTGACATATGATGTATAACTGGCACATAAGACTTTAATTTGGTCAACATTTGTAGGATATATAAATCATGAAAACCTAATCCATTAAGCACATTAGAGAAACTCCTGAAGAGGCTTGTTTCTTCGTGATGACTGGAATTCTGATAAATGCTTTGTTTCTTTGCCGATTCGTTTAACATCGTCACCGACTGTGTCGATTTAAAAGCACAGCGGAGCATCATAGATGTTGAGCATATTTCACTTAAGAGCATAAAGCATATTTAGGCTATATTTCATTAACTTGCAAAGGAAAAACACTTCCTCACACTAACAATGATGCCATTCTTGACACAAAAAGAGCAAACTGTATTGATGGATTAAATGCTTAACCACCCAGTGGCATCATCTGCATTAAAAACCAAAAAGAAAGTGAAGGTATTTGAGGAAACACCTACAAACTGTCCTATCCACACCTTATGTAAAGACGCAAAATCTCATCAACACTTAGCGGAAACTTGAAACAGCTGCCTATAACAGGAAAAAAAACACTGTGAGGAAGAACTGAAGCTTTTCATGAAACTAACACCATTTGAAAACTGCAGACATGTGAAACAATTATCATGCAGCACAATAGAGGAGAATAGAATTTTCTGCATCTACATCTGAGGTTATCTGCATATCATAGGCTGCTATGCAGAGTTCATATGTGTAAAGCTGCACCCTCCTCTAGTGGCCGAAGGGGACAATTACAACACCAGCAGTCACCATGGAGTTTATAACAGTGACATCACATCCCACTGTAACAATACACCACCGAACCATCGTCGTCTCATGTAGCAGCATGCCATTTGTCACAAACCTGCAAACTTCTTTGACTTTCTTACACATTTTTACAGAATCACTGTGGGGTTTTAGCCACATGACTAAATGACGCTTAGAATTATTTTCTAGGAAGCAACTGAATTCACTCACAGTTGTGCACGATGTAAAGCCTGTCATCTGAAGTCATGATATTTGTTGCATTTACAGTTGAAAACCTAGATAGGAGATGTCTTCTGTGTGTATTGTATAGCTTCCTGCATTAAAAAGCTTGTTACTTATCAGTTGACTTTGATGTCTCCAGAGTCTACATGATGGTAAATAAATGAAAATTGAGAAGCTGAATGAGAAGCAAATGAAAAACAATAATGAACACTTTATTTCTCTATTGTTTATACTGGTGGTTGCTTATGATGACTATGACTAGGGTTGCAAAGGGTAATTGTCTGGATATTTTTCAAGCAAAGCTGGGATATTTTGGAAAACCTTTTTTTATTTCAATATAATAAACATACCTTTTAAAATACACATAAAATCAGAGTCTGACATCGAGGAAGTCCAAGGAGAGCATATAAGACCCGAGAGGAAAATCAATTCTTTGGAGGTCATAGTGTTTTTGTTGTTGTTGTTCAATACAATTGCAAATTAAACATCTAATTTATATTGATTATATTGATTATATTGATGTTTAATTTATACTAGAATGTTATGTGTGCTTATGATATGGTAAAATGTTTGTTTTATTATCTGCAGATGACATGGTAAATACAGCCTCTATACAACCTCTATATTACCATTTTATTCACGCTATTTCCTGGAATATTCCCAGAATTTTGCAGCCCCAACGATCACCAACTGAAGGATCCTCATAATTTCATGTAGCACTGCATCAGTGCTTACATGCTGATATTTGGTCACTGAAATGAGTGTTGGGCACTGAATTGGCAGCCACTCTTAAATGACATTCATAAAACACTTTACCTTGCATTATATTTTGCATCACAGATCTGGTCCAAGTCTGGTCCGTTAAGGCCAAGGGGTTCCTCCTAAAACAGAGTCAAGTTATGCAAAAGAGAGAGTGGGGATGGTGAGTGATGTTGTATCGAGTATTTTTTAATTTTTTATTATAGCATAACTCATGACTCTTCTACCCATAGTACCTTTCCTTTAAAGAAAATATAAAACATGTTACAGGCTTCCACTGTGGGATTTATTTTTTAATAATTATCTACATACTCAATACTCCAACTGTTTCTGTTTCTTTCTGAAGAAAGGAACTTTCCTGCTGTCACAGATCATGTATATCCACCCCTGCTCGTTGTCCTCAGTCCCACTTCTCTCTCCTGCTCTGTTCCCAGTGTCACCCTCTCTCGCTCTGCTCTAACGCCTCTCCTCTAGTTACACCAAATCTCTCCAACACCAGCGCTGCTCTCTCCAGTCCCTCTCATCTTCTCCCTTATTTTCTCTGTCCCCATTTTTGTTTCTTATCCTCTCATTTCTGATAAACCCTTTCCTCCCACCTTCACTTACCCCACTTCTCTCCAGCAGTCTACTGTTTTCCAGTGTCACTTTCTCCAGATCCTTCTGCAGTTTGTGGATCTTTAGCTCAGTGCTGATCCTGTCCACCGACCAGTAGTCCTGAGGGCTGTTCAAGCTCTTAATCACTGGACACACACAGGAAGAAAAGAGCTATTGAACTGGAAAAGGTAATGCAGTTAAATAAACAGCAATGCACTTATAGCCACATACAGTAGCTAATATATGGTTTTGCACAGCGGTGAAAGAAGTGTTCAGATTATATGAAATTAGTAAATCCAACGACAACCGTGTAAAAACATTCCAGTACAAGTCAAAGTCCTGCATTAAAATAATATAGAAGGATAATCAGTGTAAAAAAATGTATTTAAAAAAGTGCTGCTTGTGAAATGGCCCTTTTCCAAACACTATAATATTACATTACAATTACATTACTGGATTATTTCAATTAATGCATAACAGTATTTCAATGTCGTGTCATTTTCTATAAATGTATCAGATGTATCTATAAGGTTTATTAATGTAAAATCTTGATTTGAAAACAACTACAGTGTAGCTGTCACATAAATAAAGTTCAATAGGTCTAAAATCTAGTGTAGTAGAAGTGTAATTAGGTAATTAATGACTTTTCACCCCTGGTTTTATATGCCATACTTCAGATTTTATACAGTAGCGTAGTATTGGCTTTGCCCCACAGAACTCATTATAAAATATTTCAACACATAATAAATGTATAATATCATCTCACTTTCCTTTTGTTGTAAATCATACACATATAAAAGTACTTTACAAACACACGTACACACAAGTGAAGCAAATGTATACTACTGTATGTGTTTTATTTAGAGCATTAAACTAATTCCATTGTTCATGCAGTGTCTGAAGGACTGCTCGGCTGGTTTGTGAGCAGAAGCAGCCCTGTGTGTTCTACCTGTACCATGACTGGTCTCCATCTCCGTCCTCAGCTGAAGCAGCTCCAACTCTTTGGCCTGCAGCTGCTCCGTCAGCAACCTCTCACTCTCACTCTTCTCCTTTTTCTGACAGAGGAAGAGTGGAGACAGTGAGGTAGAGGGGGAGGAAGACGAAGGGAGAGTCAGCATTCAGACCAATTCACCAAACTCTCTCTCGCTCTCTTTTGGCTCCGGCTAAGATCAGTGCACCTGCGCTGTATTTGTGTTATGATATCATAAGCTTGGTCCTTCTACTTAGGTTTTGAATCAAAATTACAGCAGAATTAGTCACAAAAAAAAATCTTTAATCCTTCTTATACTTATACAGTGCTTTCAGGTTTGCACCATACTTGATCTTTGTTCCAGGCTCTAGTCAGTTTGATGAAAATGTTTAATTAATTAGTAAACGCACCAGTTTGTTAAGCTCCAGCTGCAGGTCCTCCTTCTCTATATAGATACCTCGGTAAGCACTGAAGGCCTTGTTCACGTACTGGGGACTCTCTGATGGAGGAGCCTCCGGCCTGAACAGCTACAGTGGAGATAGGTAAGGTACACAGAGAAGAGAAGAGTCATACTGTGCCGGCATGTTTGTGCAGTATTTTCACTTTAACCTACCATCTGTATTAAGACCCTTCCTGTTCCAATTTCAGGAGCCAAGTGTAGTGCTCCAGCACATCGTTTGGCAATACCATACTTTTCCAGACCCACTCTCTGTTTTTAGACAGAGCTGATTTATTTCTCATTGTTTTATAGCTTTGACTCTAGGCCAACAATATTAATGATGCTGGCATGCAGACTCTCCCAGAGGCAAATATTTTGTGGATGAATCTGCTGACTTTCTCTGAGCATTTTGTACTTTGTCCATAATTCTGATGTCCTGAAAAACAACAAAACAATCTAAACCTTCCTCTCTGACTTTTTAGCCATCAGGATAACCCGTATGTTCTTTTACTTTCTCCTCACGCTACTGTCTCTTTCTTCTCCTTGCCTCTCTCCCACCATCACCCCTTTCATTTACATCTATACCTTGTCCTCCAGCTGCTTAACCCTCTTCCTCAGCAAGGTATTCTCTCGCTCTGTGTCTCTCAGCCTCTTCTTGATGTCCTCATAGGCCGTGACCAGGGCGAAGTGGGAAGCGACAGATTCATCGCCGGCACACACCGATACAGGACTCTCTCCCGCTGCGGTGTAGGCTGTCTCATGTTTAAGGATGCAAATGTCATCATCCACTGCCAGGGCCTCCATGCCTGCACAGGCCAACTCTGACGCAGATAGAAGAAGACCTGGGGATTACATGGAGAGTTTTTATTTTCAAAGCGATAGATCTCTGCAAAAGCCAAAGACAACGAAATGACTTAATTTAATTAAGTTACATTTGGTTCGACAATTTAAGTTAGCACCGACCATCATAAATCATTTGTATGGCCTTGTGTTATCAATACATTGGCTTGTTAAGCGGCTTAATTTTTGACATTTTAGGGGATTGCTGGCAAATGCTATTTTTTGCACTGCATATCCCACAGATCATTCTGAAATCATACAGTGTCCAAGAGCTGTGACTTTGGTCGGTTCATGACAATGATGGCAGGATGTACAATGCATCACTTCCTGTGTGCAAAATACATTTTCAGAAGGAAAGACGAGAAGTGGAGCACAATGCTTAAAGCTTAAGCTACTGCACCCCAGATATGTTGTTTTGTCTGGATTCAAAAGCAAACTAATAGGCAGAGTTTAAGCTTACATTTAATGGAGTTTTAAAAATTGTAGACCTTTTTTTATTTTTATAAAATTGTCCTAATCTTAAAATAACCTAGTTATTAATTTAATTGTATTACTGGCTGCTGAAATGTTTGTTTGACAGGTGCGTTTTGTTTCATCATTACTTCAAGAGTTTAGCAAAAGGCCTGGAGTGTATTCTAGTGTGAGTGTATACATTTATTTATTGTGCAAAGTTGACTCAACCTTCACCAAACTTTAGTCCTGTGGCTTATTTGAACAGTGTATTCCACATCTTTTTATTTCTTTTATGTATCCATTTGGCTAATACCCAAATGAAGATAAGAATAAAGGTGTGCAAACATCTAAATATTATAATGAAAAGGCATTACAAGATTTGCTGTGGGGTTATAAGATCAATAATAGTCTATGTGAGGTCCATATAGCTGCTGTGAAGAGAAATTTGCAGTTTTGAAAATTGTGGTATCTAGGATATTTGTGTGTACTGTAGTTTAGGCACATGGCCTTGGATATATGGCTGTTTGCCCTATAATAACATAATAATGTACACACAAAAACACAGTATTTGTGAAAAATATTTTCCATAGTGTTAAATACAAAAGGTATAGAGGAGAAAATAGTCTCACAGTGACCTGTTGTTACAGACCAATTGACTCTCAGCAAGAATGTAAGCAGTCCAGTTAGCCAAGCTATCTGAAACAGACATAACCTAAATCCCTAAAACACCCTCCTTGAATCCTATCTGTTCAGAGAAGCTGGGCAACAGATATAGTGCAGCTAATGCTAGTTGATGATGTCAGCATGCAATGATGCAGCAAACACCGAGGAGCCAAGTTTTAAACACTGAAGGCCAAAGCTTTTAGACAAATAAGTTTCAGGACAATAACTTGATATGCTCTTAGATCCAAACCATGGATACAAACCAAGATTAACGCAAACACAGAGCCTCTGACATTAAAGGACGACTTCCGAAAATGGTATGAAATCGAAAGTGACCCCAGTAAGTTAAAACGAAAGTCAACGTACATCTAAAACAAGGGACGAATAGCATCGTCATTTCGTTAGACATTCCTCGATAAAACATGAGAGCTAACGGCTAACCGGGTAATTACAGCCACGAATGGACCTTTTTCCGTTCACAGAGGCATTGGAAAGCAGCCATAATTGGGATGTAAACAATCAATGACTCGTTTGTATATGATGCTAACGTTATGGTGTTAGCTTCCGTGAGCACTGTTGACAACCAACAAAACACATTGACAGGCAGCTATAAAATAAGTTGAAGTAAGAATAACATAAAGCAGACAATGACCTACAGAAAAATGATAAAAGTATCCATAGATTCCGTGATTAAAATGATCGATATGTTGATGATAACAGTTAGCTAGCTCTTAGCTAACGTCTTCTGGCTATTTGTGGCTAGGTGAAGCAAAAGCAGTCGATTATTTTTCACTTTCGACTTTCACTAACCGTGTTAAAAGATGTCCTCAATTAGGTATCAGTTGACCACACAGGATTATCATTTATTCTTGAAAAAAGACGACCTGTTTCCCGAAGAAAAACAAAGAGAAGAGGATGGACTCTCGCACCGTGTCAGAACTGACAGGTGAGGAAACAAAAACTTCCGGGAGTCACTTGACTGCTAAAGTCCTTTCAAAATAAACGCACGATGTAAATAGAAGTCAACGTACGATGAGTTATATTACCCTTGACCGCTCGTGACATACTAGTTTCTGCACGTCGACGAAGAAGATAATATAATTAACGCGATTTAACGTTAGTTGGACATGTTAAAAACTGTTTAGAAAAATTAATACACTTATTTGACTGACAAAAAAAAACCCGTTAAGCGCCTTCAGTCGGTAATGTCTGCGTACAGAGTTGACACATTGATGACCTGGGGAAGAGTAGTGGCTTTACAGGTAAGCGTGTCCTCTGTGGAGCCTGCTTCACTCAACGTACGTTAAATATTACAGTTTGATGTTCCTGTGCGTCACGTGGGTATATGTTCTGAAGGTGGTGTAAACGTCCAGGGGTCATCGAAGGCCGACATAGTTGGTGAGGTATCAATCCTTTATTCTCTCCAATCTTATGAGATATCCATACATAATACCTTTGCTTCCACAGCTAGTGGAGCAAAATGACAAGCGATGAGTAAGCACCGATAAAAAGAAACGAAATACAAATAATTTACTGTCTTGAACAATGTATGTACAATTGACAACAGCAAAAGCTGCTAGCTAGGTGTCATTTTAGCTAACATATTTAACCAATATTTGCTCAATTGCTAATCTCAGATAAGGTAATCCACTGACACTACCATGATAAAAATAATAGTTCATTTGTTATTGTTATTTGTTAATGAAATGAAAATGATCTTAATTTCATGTGACAAAACTGTCGCAGTTATTGAGCTGGCAGCTAACGTTATTTAGCTATTTTTTCACCAAAGCGGAAACAAATAGATAAGCTAAATTTCATTTTTGTATTTGGTTAGGCTACATTTGAATACGTTTGACTTGCTTGTTAATTGTTACCATTTTTATTATAGTGCTTTTAATTCTTGATGAAAGTAAAGTAAAATAGTTTTGGAAATCTAACCAGCCCTACACTGTGATGTATTTGAGCTCTACAGCTAAAGATGGCCCAGCGGTCAAGCTGCTAGTAGCTGATTCCCTACAGCCACGCAGCTCTTCCTCACAGCTACTGCTGCTAAACTTAGAGTGTGAGACCCATTTCTTCCTTCAGCACCATAGGTGATAACTGAGAAATAATAGATGACATATGATGAATGAGTTTGACTGTAACCCTCTGACTTGTTTAAACATTGATAATAATCATCTTCAGCACTCTGGACTTTTTCTCAGAAAACTAGACTAGATTAACTAATATAATAATAACATAATATAATATAACTGGTTAATGATTTCACTTAATATCAAATCCTCAACTAGTTGGACCACTCATTAACATTCATCTCTTAGTAATTAATAATTAATTAATATTTTCATTCATGTGAATCTCTTGAAATCTGTGTTGGAGTAGTGAGAGAGAGAGAGAGAGAGAGAGAGAGAGAGAGAGAGAGAGAGAGAGAGAGAGAGAGAGAGAGAGAGAGAGAGAGAGAGAAGTATGACAATTAAAAGCAGACAGACATTGTGCTGGAAAGAACATTAAAGTGTGTGTACAGAATATGTGTATTTAGTAATCTCCCTCTTCACCAGCATGTCTAATTAATCTAAGGTTTTAAATGGTATGATCTAAACACTTCTACAAACAATACTTATTACAATTACTCTCATAAGTGACAATTCGCTTTCATGATTTTTAACGTTGGTTTTACGCTATTGTGTTTTTTGGGGAGTATTCATACTACTAAAATGTATCTATATTCATTGTATTGCCAAATTATTCCTAAATGTTCATATCAATCACTTTATAGGGCAAAGCCATAGAAGTCAAGAGTGTGACATACAAACCCTTGCTGTGCTGTGGAAGGAGCTGCAAAGATCAGTGACATGACATGTGAAGAGGTACCCGAGATATGCATCTTAAAGACTCGCGAGTGTAAGCCAAACACTTGCATATGTCATTTCAAAAGATACTGTGTTTTTACTCACTTCCCTGTGACTGCGGTAAACACTAGTTTAGTTTTGTTCTTTGTCTTCTTAGAGAGTAGAAATGCCTTTCAATTACAATATATATTTATTTTATTCCTTTCAAAATATGCTTAATAGTCATATATTTGTTGTCCCGTCTTGTAAAACTGTTTTTCTTCTACTACGAGATACCCATCAATCCAAACCTTTTAATGCCAACAAGTGTTATATTCAATCCAAACCTTCCAGTATGAAGCAACACTCAGTACAAGTAGTATATCATCGCAGCTTGAACTGTTTTATGTTTATATTTTTGAGAATAATCTTCTCTGTGTCTAACTGAGAAATGTACATGCCTGCAGAAGTGTTTACCAAATGTAATGTGGATAGGAAAGGTGGGGGCTACTACTGTATTTTTGTTTCAATGTCCTTGCAGTGTTGTCAAAGGCTCAGTTGCTAATGTGTGACCTAGAGGAAATGCTGGACTGGTGTACGTCAACAGGCCCCTCCAACCAGAGACGGTGCAGAACGGTACACATAGAGGCAGGGCTCTGAATCCTCAGACAAACCTCATGGAACCATGTGACTATGATCACAATATTCATCTTAACAAAGAAGTTGTTTTATTGTAACCTTACTGCCTTCGGGGACTTTATTTGGTCATTGTTCTTTCCCCCACTGACAGTGCAGCGCTTGTATTACTGGTCGACCAGAGAGGTGTTTAATTCATTCCATCCTGTCTTTAAAGCACATAATGAAGCAGATAGGACTATTACATTCACTCAATACTGAGGTCAGAAGTGGTCAGGCTACATGATTTCCCTACAGTTGCATAGCAACACGGTTAATGTGGCCTCTCAGCCTGAGATGTAACAAAATTGCTGTCAATGTAGTTTTCAGCTGACATACAGTAGAAGCTGCTTAACTATTTTACCATTTAATTGTTGCGGTACACTCTGAGCCAAGCTTCTCAGCTTCTTTTGCATGCTTTGCCATCAAAGTGATCAAGGGACAAACAGCTTTAAGCATTAAATCCTTCTGACCTATTTCCTGAAGTACCAGAGAGGCCAACAAAAAAACTTTTCCAAATTCCCGGCACAAATGACTCTGCAGTATTTATCCGCTCCAGCTCCAATCGGCAGTGATGGAAACATGACTGTCAGATGGACACGCTACATTTCGACCCTTTGATTCTATGTGACGTGCATTGAAGTGAATTTATATAATACATCAAATCAACAGGGATTTGGACAATCATAATTTATGTACAAAACATACAATTACCGGTAATATGCTATCCTCAAAGACACCAGACTCATTTTACCTCACTGATCATCGAAACTACACTTCAGTCAAACTGTTAGTCTTTGCACTGTTCCAACAATAACCAACTCTGGTTCGAGAGTTTAAAAGAGAGACTGAATAAGTAATGGATATAAACAATAAGTAAACACCGTTGTTTATCCTTTTTTCTGGCGTGTGTGTGATGTCGAACGTGACACACCAGAAAAAACAAATAGAAAGTCATACTTGTCTCCTGGCAATGGAAAAGCTGCCTCTTTTTAGTGGGTTTTTCTTTGTTTACAAAAAAACTACATTTGGAATAAGGAAACACACACACACACATCATTCTCTTTGGATGTACAATTGACCTTGTTATTATGTTATGTGCTCAGGCCTACTGTGCGCAGCGTGATCTAGTGTGCATGTTGTTGTTGTGACAGATTCAGCAGGAGTGTCAGGCCGGCAGCATAGAGGAGGACGGAGAGACCTTGGTCATAGAGGGCTTCAGGTTTGAGAGTGCGGTCAGCAGGGAGGACCTGAGGAGGCTGAGATCGCAGGCTGCTGGAGGACGAGGAGGAGGACGACAGACCGACACTTGAGTGATGGATACCTTAGTGGTTTCATCACACAAAGTCAACCAGGTCAAACGACTGGCTGAGGTAACGATGGCAAACAGAGCCAACAAACGACGTGTTTTAAAATGATGGGAGAAAGGTTAACAACTGACATGTGTGGCTCTACAGAGGCAAAGCAGTATGACACTATGTTGTATAGAGCATAGAGACCAGTGTTACAGTAGATACATGTTATAGTTCTTTACTAAATGTTAATGCGAGACATTATGAGTTATTGTTCATTCTCAGATATTTGATCTCGTATTGCCATATTTGGCACTGCGTATTTAATTTCCCAATATGGAAAAACAGTTGACTTTGATTGTTTTATTTATAATAGTGCTACACTATATAGGAGAACATATTACAAGTTAAAGCTAAAATGCAATTGTTTATGATAATGGTTATGTCTTTGCATTATTTATTTCCCTTCCGTTAGTCTTGTCCACCACAGCAAAAAGCACATTTTGCAGTTTCAGCAGTAGCTCACTGGCATTCCACACAGTTAATGTCTTTATTTCATTTAGCATTATTGTTACCTCTCACTATAGTGTTGGTCACGCACGTGTTTATTGTCCTGTTTACAACAACACACTGCGTAGGTTAGATAGGAACACGGCTTTCTCTGTGATTACACAGAGCTGTTGGACTGTTGAGCGTCCTTCTCGTTTGTACCCTACTGTAGATCACCGTGCTCCCTAAAAGCTCCTCTAGTACTCCTGTTATAGGAAAGTTTCACAGCCCACCATGCTTTTTAGTGCAGTTTGCCTGAGGATAAACAGTCCAATAAATACAGATGACAGTGCCTATACTTGGGTAACTGAAGGTCGATATGAAATCTTATAATTGAATAACCTGAAGTCAAGACATTTTAAAGCTCATAAATAAAGTTCACTGCTTCGGAGGATGATGATGACAGTACGGTCTTAAATATGTCACACTTCCTCAGTCCACTTTGTGGGAGTCTTTCCTGATAGGTCAGATACATTAGTTACTGTGTCTTTACTCCTTTATTTTAGTGGTGAAAAAATATTTAGCATGAATTAAAATGTATTTTTTAAACTTGTGATACGGCTTGCATTACGTCATAGCATTGATTCACAGTATTTGATGATACATGTCATATTTCTTACATATTGTGATACTGCTGTATCAGCTCTAAAGGGGAATAAAAGATACTTGGTCAAATTTGTTTCCTAATTGAATACTCGCAGCATCTTTTCAATGTTTTTACCATAACTTTATCTACAGAATCTTAATCTTTCAAATTTCAATTCTAGTGCAGTCTGCGGCAGAAATGAAATCTTAGCAAATTACCGTCTCGTAAACATCGACCTGATTGTGTCAAAGGAAGTAACATGCAGTATCAGTGAGAACAATGTCTCATTGTAATCACAAAATCTGCTTCATTTAGTTAACGTTACACAAAAGTACCATTCAGTTTTGTCAGAGCATCAATGTAACCAATTAACAAACTCCCAATTAGAATGTCTGCTGAACGATTAAACCCAGAAGTTTACCAAGCATTAACATACTAAACAGACCCACATAATATATGCAAATAAGATCATTATAATGCATGTGCTAGTTCAGTGCCCAAATGAAGTGCTTGTTTGGAGCACTCGGGAAGTGTTTGCGAACATGAGCCCTGTGACAACATATTACGGAAATAATGGTCACTTAAAAAAACAAATTTGTTTTACATTTGGCTGTAAGATATAGAAGTTAATAGAACACGCTGACGGCTTGAATCTAATTAAGTAACCATTTAAAGCTATGGCAAGAAATCTCCATATATTTAGGGGTTAATAATGAATAGTTTGGACATATAATATGACTCACACTATGCACACAAGCACATGCATCCTTTAATCACGCCAAGTGGTCAGAAAAAGTGGAACAGCATTCAGCAGATGCTGAATTAGTGATGACAGAAGTTGCAGATTGACTGTGTTGATTGTCATGTTTTTGTCCGAAAGTGCTGCATGAATTATTGATGTCACAGCCCATGTAATTAGATGTTGATGGGAAAAGACTGGACCAGGAAAACAAGAGCACTTGCTCTTCTTTGCAAATGATTAATCAATCGCTTGGGTCTTTATCATTTTTGACAATTTTAGGACTCCTCTTCAAACTGAGACGCCTAAATCGGCCCACTCTTTACGACAGCTTCTAACAGAGTGACACTGCTGTAGTGGGTGGTATCTTTTGCTTTAAGATTGCAGTTTTTGATGTGAACATCTGCTGCCCATAAATCTACATTGACGGAACCGAGACTTGAAGCAGATGCACGCTATGATCCTTTTCAACCAGAAGAGGATGCTATTCCTTTGTTATTCTACTCAGTCCTTGCACCCGAGTATCACTCAAGTGACTATAATGACGACAATGAGGCATTCAAAGGCATATGAAACTCATCATAGAGAAGTAGAGGGGCTGAAGGTTGGAGTTGTCTTTTACTACCTTGTAAAACCTTGAGTTGGAACATTATATGTGTTTATATTAGTAGGGAAGTACAGACATGCAGAATATAATCACCTTTGTCTCTTGGCAAAGTAGAACATATTCACCTATTATTAATCACCAGTGAGACATGTATGGATGTTGGGGTCACAGCATACCCTCTGTGATCCCTTCCTCTGCAATATAACACCCCATCAACTACAACCGCACTACTGCAGTTAAAAGTTAGGTCATATATCACACTGCTGTCTCAGAGTTGTTTCACACTGCTGAACTAAACTGCACCAACACAAATTACAGCTACAGTACAGAAGATGTAACTCAAGGGTTTCTCTCTCTGCGTTTAAAAACATTGGGGACGGCCGTGGATTGCCGCAATGTGGTGAAATCTTATCGCCTAGCAATTGCGCGCCAAGCTGCACTGGGAGAAATGGCAAAATAAACTTTTGCTAGTAGGGTGCTTTTTTTTTTTTTTCAAACTAGACTTTTGACAAAAAAGCGGCTAGAGCAAACATTGTATTGCCCACTGTAAGCTTTGTGTGAGATGGTTATCCTCAAAGCACTGTTTGTATTTGCATGTAGAGTTCACGAGACCGCCGTTGGTCAGAGTGTTCTTGGCAACCCACGGGTTTCTTTTCATGTTGTGCTTCAAATGTGTTCGAAGTAAAGTGCACTCGCCTGCTCACTGATTAAATACAGACCCTGAAACTGTGCCATGTAATCAAGAACTGGCCTTCTTTAGACAGTGCAGAGGTCAGCCATATCCAAGGCCCCTGGATATGTGTTGGTACAGCAGAGGGCATCCCTGTAAACTGGATGAGCATCGCTGCAGCAGGGCATCCAAGGCCCTTCCTTTGTTTGTGCTGAGCCAATTAGAGAGAGATAGCATCTGCTATGAAAGGAGAACAATGGCTTGTTCTTTGCGTGTTTGACTCCACGAGTAGAAGTATATGTGTGTAAATACGCATAAAGATTGTGTGTGCGTGTCTGTAGGCTAGTTAGTAATTATGCGTGTGTTTCTGTAGCTACAGTGTATGAGCATGTGGAGTGTGTGTGTTGAATAATGAGAGAGAGAGAGAGAGAGAGAGAGAGAGAGAGAGAGAGAGAGAGAGAGAGAGAGAGAGAGAGAGAGAGAGAGAGAGAGAGAGAGAGAGAGAGAGAGAGAGAGAGAGAGAGAGAGAGAGAGAGAGAGAGAGAGAGAGAGAGAGAGAGAGAATGGCTTCATCAGCTGTGGTTCAGTTAGGCCCCACACACACATACACAGAGAGCAAATCACCAGAGAGGCAAATATAAATTAGGAAGACTTCCTGCATTTATGCGCTGAGGCACATACAATGCTTGTAATTAAAAAGTCACCGGTGTTGAGTGACAGTCTGGCTTGTGTGCACACAGTTAGTTTGTGTCCTCGCTCCAACTTCTGTGAAACTTTTTGACAGGAAGTGTTGTGATGATTTCACAGTAGGCCATAACACTCCATCTCTCCAAAGGACCTGAAGGTCATTAACCCCTACCTGCTGCTGTCTGGAGCTGTGCAGAGTATGATGACTGTTCTTTTCTAGCTAAGGAGTGAAAAGAGAGAGGTATGAGGATCTGTGTGTGTGTGCGCGGGTGTTTAGCAGAGCGAGCTAGCACCCCTGGCTTGGCCAGCCGGCTCCGCCATATGGCCACATTTATCATGTATCTCGCTATTCATTAAGACTGCCCTTGCTGGCTGCAAAAGCACTGCTGGGGGGCTCAACCTCACCTCCGAAAAGCCGCAGACGACTGATTGCAGTCCACTGTAATTTTGGGTGTGAATGCTGCAAAATTATATGTGGCCGAACATCACGAAGCAAAGGTTATTTAGCTTCACAGGATGCCCCATTTCGTTGATTTAAAATGCAGTTTGAATTCAATTATACGTAATAATGATATAATAGCTTATTGCCCAAATATGTAATTAGTGCTTTTAAAGCTCTGCAAGGACGCAAAGATCAATTGTCCGTGGAGAGTCTCCCACAGTGTGCCGTTCTCTTGCACTGTGGGGCATATTTTTGTAACCGAGCAAACATAATTATCAGTATTATCTGACCCATTGCTTGACTGTGCTCACTAAACGCAGCTCGTCTTTTTATCTTGCTCGGTGATATTTTATTCAGTCTGTTTCATTGGTATGTTGTATACACATACATCGACAAGGAGGCAGAAATCGCATGGCATGAAAGATATCTTTTGAATGATTCTAAGTTCCCTGTGTGAGGAATGCATCCACAAGTGAAACATAACATTTCTTGTTATATATATATAAAGGAAAGAAATTTACATTTTAAACATGATGTATTAATAAATGGTTTCCTGCGTCAACTACAAATAGTGCTCTGATTAACATATCAGTCTTGTTCCCTGAGCTAACTGTGGCAGTGCAAAAATAATTACCTGAGCGGAGGATCTTTTGATCTGCTCTCTGTGCTGTGTGTCAGACTGTATTTACACAAACCACACTTCATCTTTCACTTTCTGATCTTGGTTGTGTTCATGTTGTTAGAATTTGTAATTCTACGCCTCCTGCCAGAAGTAAAATACGGCCGAC
Source organism: Cottoperca gobio (assembly GCF_900634415.1). Taxonomy (NCBI): domain Eukaryota; kingdom Metazoa; phylum Chordata; class Actinopteri; order Perciformes; family Bovichtidae; genus Cottoperca; species Cottoperca gobio. Next base: position 17,156,725 of record NC_041370.1, on the reverse strand, counting down.
AGTGATAAGGGATTCTTTACTGGAATCTTCCTTGTGTGGTGTGGAGTCTGGAGAGGAAGTAGTGGCACTCTTTGAGCAGTGCAAAGTGCTTTGTTTATTTTGTTTCCCTATTTTTTTACTGAACAAAATCCACAGTTGTCAGGGTTGATAAGTTTGCATGTCCACTCGTATAGCTATTTTTCTTTCCCTTTTAAGTCGGTATCTATAAGAGATGCGTGGGCTTTTGTGTCTCTTTGTGAATGTGCAGCAGATTGAACAGGTGAGGAGCTCTAAATATCAATCGGATGTTTACTTGTTGAGCATACATCTGCTGACATCCTGGCCTCACTGGCAACACTTTTAAATTATCCAGTCAAAGAATCTTTCTTGAGAGTGGCTGTCATGGGTTTAGAACAATTGTTTCTGCAAATTTCTTTCTGGTTTCATATGATAGAGGGAATTCTGGGGCATAGCATTTCAAATTCTTTGCTCAACAGGAGAAGTTGAGCGATATGTGAGGAGGTTTTGACGACTATACTCCATCGTGACATCATCATTATTTACAGATAATCACACCGTGAATAACGAAGAATATCTGCCGCCAAGAAGTCCACGCAGTGCTGGTGGTAAACAATCGCAGAACATTAAGCCGAGCTGAAGATGTAGAGGGATGTGATCTGGAGCGGGATTTGTGATGAGCTCATTGGATGGACCCATTGGACAGCTGGTTCTAATGAAAACAGGAGGTGGAGGAGGGGTGGAGGTGGGGTGCTTCAATGACAGCTGAAAGCAGCATAGATGGGAACAGATATCAACCGCAAAAAGATGAGAGGCTGATGAGGTCGTGGACAAATCAGATCGGTTTAAGTGAGCCAGGAAATTGAGTGGGAAACTGCAAAAAAACTCTAAATAAACAGAAACACTTTACTAAATACTGTACTGTATAGTACAGTATACTACAGTGTAGTGTAGTAGTATAGTAAAGTAGTACGGTACAGTATAGTACAGTGTAGTACGGTACAGTATAGTACGGTGTAGTACGGTATACTACAGTATAGGACAATGTAGTATGGTATAGTACAGTATACTACAGTGTAGTACGGTATACTACAGTATAGTACAGTGTAGTACGGTATACTACAGTAGTACAGTGTAGTACGGTATACTACAGTATAGTACAGTGTAGTACGGTATAGTACAGTATACTACAGTATAGTACAGTGTAGTACGGTATAGTACAGTAGTACGGTACAGTATACTACAGTGTAGTACGGTATACCACAGTATAGTACAGTGTAGTACGGTATAGTACAGTGTAGTACAGTATAGTACAGTGTAGTATGGTATAGTACAGTATAGTACAGTGTAGTATGGTATAGTACAGTATAGTACAGTGTAGTACGGTATACTACAGTAGTACAGTGTAGTACGGTATACTACAGTATAGTACAGTGTAGTACGGTATAGTACAGTATACTACAGTATAGTACAGTGTAGTACGGTATAGTACAGTAGTACGGTACAGTATACTACAGTGTAGTACGGTATACTACAGTATATTACAGTGTAGTACGGTATAGTACAGTGTAGTACGGTATAGTACGGTATAGTACAGTGTAGTACAGTATAGTACAGTGTAGTATGGTATAGTACAGTATAGTACAGTGTAGTACGGTATAGTACAGTATAGTACAGTGTAGTACGGTATAGTAAAGTAGTACGGTACAGTATAGTACAGTATAGTACAGTATAGTACGGTGTAGTACGGTAGTACAGTAGTACGGTATAGTACAGTAGTACGGTATAGTGCAGTAGTACGGTATAGTACAGTATAGTACAGTATAGTACAGTGCAGTACAGTATACTACAGTATAGTACAGTGTACGATGGTATAGTACAGTATAGTACAGTGTAGTACAGTGTAGTACGGTATACTGCAGTATAGTACAGTGTAGTATGGTATAGTACAGTAGTACGGTACAGTATAGTACAGTATAGTACAATGTAGTACGGTATAGTACAGTATAGTAGAGTGTAGTACAGTATAGTACAGTGTAGTACGGTATACTAGAGTATAGTACAGTGTAGTACAGTATACTACAGTGTAGTACGGTATAGTACAGTATACTACAGTGTAGTACGGTATAGTACAGTATACTACAGTGTAGTACAGTATAGTACGGTATAGTACAGTGTAGTACTGTACAGTATAGTACAGTGTAGTAAGGTATAGTACAGTATACTACAGTGTAGTACGGTATAGTACAGTATACTACAGTGTAGTACAGTATAGTACAGTGTAGTACGGTATAGTACAGTGTAGTACGGTATAGTACAGTGTAGTACAGTATAGTACAGTGTAGTACGGTATAGTACAGTATAGTACTGTACAGTATAGTACAGTGTAGTACGGTATAGTACAGTGTAGTACAGTATAGTACAGTGTAGTATGGTATAGTACAGTATAGTACAGTGTAGTATGGTATAGTACAGTATAGTACAGTGTAGTACGGTATACTACAGTAGTACAGTGTAGTACGGTATACTACAGTATAGTACAGTGTAGTACGGTATAGTACAGTATACTACAGTATAGTACAGTGTAGTACGGTATAGTACAGTAGTACGGTACAGTATACTACAGTGTAGTACGGTATACTACAGTATATTACAGTGTAGTACGGTATAGTACAGTGTAGTACGGTATAGTACGGTATAGTACAGTGTAGTACGGTATAGTACAGTGTAGTATGGTATAGTACAGTATAGTACAGTGTAGTACGGTATAGTAAAGTAGTACGGTACAGTATAGTACAGTATAGTATGGTGTAGTACGGTATAGTACAGTAGTACGGTATAGTGCAGTAGTACGGTATAGTACAGTATAGTACAGTATAGTACAGTATAGTACAGTGCAGTACAGTATACTACAGTATAGTACAGTGTACGATGGTATAGTACAGTATAGTACAGTGTAGTACAGTGTAGTACGGTATACTGCAGTATAGTACAGTGTAGTATGGTATAGTACAGTAGTACGGTACAGTATAGTACAGTATAGTACAATGTAGTACGGTATAGTACAGTATAGTAGAGTGTAGTACAGTATAGTACAGTGTAGTACGGTATACTAGAGTATAGTACAGTGTAGTACAGTATACTACAGTGTAGTACGGTATAGTACAGTACTACAGTGTAGTACGGTATAGTACAGTATACTACAGTGTAGTACAGTATAGTACGGTATAGTACAGTGTAGTACTGTACAGTATAGTACAGTGTAGTAAGGTATAGTACAGTATACTACAGTGTAGGTACTACAGTGTAGTACAGTATAGTACAGTGTAGTACGGTATAGTACAGTGTAGTACAGTATAGTACAGTGTAGTACGGTATAGTACAGTATAGTACTGTACAGTATAGTACAGTGTAGTACGGTATAGTACAGTATACAACAGTGTAGTACGGTATAGTACAGTATACTACAGTGTAGTACGGTATGGTATAGTACAGTATAGTACAGTGTAGTACAGTGTAGTACAGTATGCCATTTTGTGTGAGTGAATATGTGCGTTATATAGTCCCCTTAAACGTTGGAAGGCCATTGTAGGTAAAACAAAAAACATTTTATGGAGCAGGGGGAGGGGGGAATATTCTGAGATTATAAAGTCATACATTTGTAAAAAACCTTTTTGACAATATTTCACTTTGCAAAATTGGATCAACCTCATCACACCACAGTCGCTGCCACTTGGAATGTAGTTTTGCCTGCAGTGGATCACTTAATCAAATTATACTTTGCGATCAGGTTTAGCACCAAGGAATTACTTTAATTTTCTGATTTCTTTCACATAAATTTACCACTTTAATCTCAGAGAATATCCACATTTATTTACTCATAATTTAAGACTTTAATCTTGGAAATTCCGATTTCTTTCTGAGAATATTTCCCCCCATCCCACGGCTCCGTTATTTATAAATGTTCTTTACCTAAAATAGCCCTAATATGCCGTAGTATGATAAACCATACCCACAACGGAACAGAAACAAGCAGTGTAATGGCATGTGCAATACTTTCTGCTAACAATTACAGTTAATTTAGCCCACGCTTTTGTCCAAAGCGACTTACAATAAGTGCAAACAATCATGAGGATACAACTCCGAACCCTAAGTACATCAGCTTCAAATAGGTACAATCCTTTAAGTGCAGAACAATAGCTTCAGATAAGCCAAACAAAACTGCAACATACAGAAACAATAGAGTACGAATTCAACCATTAGCTACAAATAAGCCAAACCGATGTAAGTGCAACATACAAAGAACATTATTTTGGGTACATTTATTATACAGATGTTGATTCTAATTGGTTACACGCAGATTTGCACATACAATGGCAGGGCACTGAGTTACTGGTGTTGATGAGTGTGGTCATGCATTCCACTTGCAATCGTCTGTAGATAGAAGGTGGGGGCTTCAGCAGGACTGCGCCTCTGTCTGTGGCGTGTGTTTGGTCTGCGAGGCCGGCTGTTGTTTCAGTGCGTCCCTGTTGAGCATCAAAACATCAAGCGGCAAGCATGACTTAACTGCCCAGAGAAAATCACAGAGTGTCGTTGTGCCTGTCATTTATTTATTTTATCTTGGGAAGAAGTCTTTGCATTTCTCTCCCACTCTGTAACACACTTGATTTTCTCTCATCCTGCCTGTCCGTCTTCCTCTGTCTCTTCTTGACGGTTTGACAGTGTGACAGCGAGGAAGAGACGTCTTCAGTCTTGTGGGGGGGATGTCAGCAGGAGTGAGATGTCTGTCTTGCCACCACTGATTGCTCTGTGTGTGGGTGTTTGTCCATGCTTGTGTGAATTTGATGCTTGCGTGTGTACGTGCTGAATATTGAATATGTTTCGGTGCATACTGTTGAGTTACCTTTGTTTGCACCTTTGCACTGACTTGCAACTGATGCCTTGTTTTTCCACAAAAGATACAGAAATACTTCATAATATATACTTGATATGAATTTGACTAGCATGCAGGAACACCAAACTAGCAGTAAAGGGTATAAGAGAGCATTGATGTGAGCTAAATGCCTTGCTTAAGAGCATCTCAACACAGCTTGTTATTCTTAAATACTGTAATACTTGCTGCTCACTGTGCAGTTGCTTCCTTTAGTGCTTTTAAACTTATTTTTGCCTTTGCAGATATTAAATACTCATATGCATTTTAATGCATTGGAGGATTGGCATAACAAAGGAAATAAGTAGTGTGGTTTGACAGTTTGTAAAATTACATTTTTGTGGATTGTAGTGTAGAGGCTTAGTAAAAAGATAACATAAACTACACTAGAATCTTATCTGATGATGCAGGTGTAACAGTCTCACTTTTAACTGCTTGCAAAAGATATTCCAGTTTTGTTCTTCTTTCAGCGGTCAGACAGACCCATGGAGTATCAACGTATAGATGTTTTTAGTTTGCTTTCTGTTTCACATATACATGTACCCATGTATGAATTCAGTGAGATCTTTAGGACATTCGGCTTTTGAAAAGTTTACTTATGTCCTCACTAACTTTTTAATGACCCTGTTGCAATCAGCAGCACAGAAAGTCACCTCTCAGCAAATGTACTCTCAGGGCATTTGGCTCCCATATATAATGCCACAAATAATTAGTGTCTTATAACCTTCCTAGCCAATAGGTTATAGCTTCTTAAGATGGCAGCACAAAGCAGCTACAGTAGCAGAGCAGCTTGTAGAGCTCTGTTGTTGTTAATATAATAGCAGTGTTCATATCCTCTCTTATTGCTTGGACTCATTTTTTTTATTAAGGCCATTATTTTTATTAGTTAGCCAACTGCACGTTATATTGCACAGTGCTTTGTCTATGCTCAGCTATTCCACTACTGGCTTCAGTGGAGAACAAATTACTTTAATTACATTTATTTTGTGCACTGGCTTCTACGCTTAATGGCAAGAAAGTACAACAAAGCAACATTCTTTGGATCAGACTTTAAAAAAAATGAATACTAGTAAAGAAGGCACGCATTTATCATAACAGACATACAGCTTTTATGGGGAAATAAAGTGCCCAGTCAGAAGCCAGAGTAACTGAAATGCTATTAAGTGAATGTATATGCAGAGAAGTTACTGATTGTCAGTGTAAAACAAGGGATATATTGTCACAATGCAGTACTTTATACTCCTGCATAATAACCTTCTAAATTCAGATGTTGCCTGGGGAGGTTCGGTAGACCAGTTCAAGTGGTGCCTATACAATAACAGACATGCCGGGGCGTACGCAACCAGCGGAATGAGAGGATGTGTGGACACAGATAAGGATGAGAGTGAAACCATGACCTTGGTATAGTATTAATGACAGACTTGATCACGTATAACCTTTGATGACAAAAGAGGCCCTTATTACTGCGGGGAGGGAAACCCCGATGAGGGTGGCATCTGCATTCAGAAAATGATAAACTAATCAGACTTTATGTGCGTGTGGTTGTATGTGAAGGTATTTTCAAGCACGGTGGAATTTCCCCGGTCCTTGTATTTCTATCAGTGGAATTACCCTTCAGGACACCTGATGCTTCATAGCACACCTAACACACACGCGCACACACACACACACACACACACACACACACACACACACACACACACACACACACACACACACACACACACACACACACACACACACACACACACACACACACACACACACACACACACACACACACACACACACACACACACACAGAGAGTCTCGTCAAAGTGACAGAGGATTATGTGTCTGCTTGTGTCTCTTTGGTCAGAGCCTCGTTGTCGGGTCACAGACGTGCCCCCGTATGTCATACTCATGTGACATATCACACTAATATGAAGCAATATAAAAAGAAGAACCTGCTGTCAGTCTAGATGCTCTAAAGGTTTTCTTGGCTCTGTTTGTTGTAGATCGTGCAGGAGCTACATTTTTTCAAAATAATTTGTACATGCAGTTATTCACATAAATAGATCTCAGAGCTTTCTACTAATTAATCCTCCTAAAGCATATTTAAACATTCAACATGCTTCTCTTGTTGTACATTCATCGTTTTTATTGTAAAAACAATGTGTTGGTAAAAATATGTCAATTCTAATAGGACAAAAACTCACTTTGTTTATTTCCCTTGAGTGTCACATCGGCTTTGTGTGGATTCATGTGTAGTGGGGTGGAACCTCCTATTTTGTGACTACAGTTACCACACAGAAATACATATTGTCATATATTCTTATGCTGATTCAAATGCTATTAAATGCCTCAGGCGAATTGATGTTCGAGCACGTTTTCTATATGGGGCCCTAATCAAAGGCAGCCTCAGCCGTCCTGCCACCACCCACACACAGAGAGACTGTGGACTGGAGTATGATGTTATCTTCCAGGCTGAGCTAATTGTCTCTGGGGCTCAGTTCCTTCTCTCTCTCTCTGGTTGCAGTCGGACTTTGCTCTGTTACGCGATACAGCCCCGGGTCCACGGGAAGGCTCTAATGAAGAGTTATGAGAAGCTGGATTCCTTTTGGCTGTGGAGAGAGGGATGGAGGGAGGACACAGAGAGAAAGAGGATGGGAGTGAAGCAGAGGAGGGTGAAGAGTGAAGCATGAGAGGAAGATGGGGGAGAGGAAAAGAGGGAGACGGCATGCAGTGAGGCAGAAAGATGGATGGAAGGGAAGGAAGAGAGACACAACACCCTTGGAAGCCCCTGCAGGCCAAAAAGTCTGTTTCTGCAATACACCGCTCGGCCGCCATTACTGCCTTGTAACAAGCACACACGCTGTACACGTGGTGTGATGTGCCTTGTCAACAGGAGGAGGCTTTATCTCTTTGGATGAGTGTGGTGAAAATGATGATATTATCTTACTGAAGCCTAAACTTTTACATCGTCATCAGGGGAGATGGTCGGTGTCCTGTAACCAGAACATAACTGCAGCATTTGCATTTTTATGTAACATTTGGGGCTTAAGCCTGCTGGCCAGCTTTACAGTTTGACTGTCCTCAGGAGTGCTAACATGAATTATCCTCTGGTTGTACAAGTTGGGTGTTTATGTCGTCTCTCCCTCAAGGCCTGCCTGCATCCATGAGCCTTTTATCTTTTTTATCCTGTCCTTCTCTTTGTGATAAATATCCGCTTGTATAGCCATTACATTTGTGAAATGTTCCGACCTCCAAGCTTTCTCTATTTATTGTTTTTGCCTGCTTTCTCTTTCCTGCCTTTTCCCCGTTTGTGTCTGTGGGAGGCAAGTGTCTTGTTTTCACTCTGACCCGTTGTGGGTTTTCTGAAAAACGTCTGCGAGATTTAAAAAGCAAACCTCAGGATTTATTCAGTGTCTGTCAGTTTTCAAATTGTTTAATGCCCAGCATGTCTCTGCATATTGGAGGTATGTTAATCAAAGTATTATCTCCAGGTTGTGTTTCTTAGTGTCACTTTTTTTCTACAGAGAAATCCTATAAACGAGCGAGTAAATCTGGATTGAGTGTCAGCACACAGGTGTGTTTTCTTTTCTTCTGATCTAAATCCAAGAAGTACAGCACGCTTTTAAATCCTTAAAGTAAAAGGTAGTGAATTCACAGAGGACGCTTAGGGAAATAATGAATCGACCACCCATAGGGTCTTCTAAAAACTGCATTCATGGTGCATTTTAATAATATTAATATAACCCGCAACATGTCTGTGATAACGATCAAGAAAAAACAAGGAAAGAAAATGTTGACAAACAGCCTTGCAAAGCTTCCTGCCATTTCCTGAGATTATTACAATAAACATAGATGTCTCTCAAACATTTCACAAATAGTGTCTTTGGTATTTTAATAAAAGCAACATTGTTTTTACCATTTGCACAAAACACAGCCAAGGAATTGAGTCCACAGAGGCCATTCTCAGTGTTTCTTGCCTTCAAAAAGAAATATAAAGCCCACTATTGCTTTCCCTATAGTTAGAGCATCTCTTCTATATGGATGACAGAGCAGCTTCAACCACTTTGATATGAGATGGGGGTTGACCGGGTCACGCCTTTGGAGGTTAGAAGAGACTCTTTCTGTCCCTTTCAGCAGAGAATCCTTTCTTTCCCCTCTTCCCTTTGCTTTCACTCGAGCCTAAATGTCAGCCGGTCCGAGGGAGACAGAGAAAGAGAGAAAGAGAGAAAGAGAGAAGAGAGAGGGAGATCTGCAGTCTGCTGGGAGAAAGCCATTGAAAGCATACATATATGATGACACACTCCCCCCCCCCCCCATTCAGTCTGATGAGCTATTGAAAAGCAAGATGACATTTTGCAATAATACTCTATATAGCTCCAGAGTTTAGAGAGATGAAACAATCATAAATATGTGATGCCTGGCATTTATTGATGTTTGTGGCTGGATTTGCTGTCAACTCGTTCTGGGTTTCAGTTGGAGTTTTATTTGTGAGGAAATATGCCACACTTTGACAAAGCGATGAAGCATGACAGTGAGCTGTTCATAATCAGCTACACAACCACGTTTCTTTATCCCAAGGAATGCAAAGAGTCGCCGTGAAAACTATGACAAGATTAATAAGGCATCTCCTGCATAATTATGAAAAATGATCTACTCTGTGTGATGTGTATTTTGTGTGTGTGTGAACACACTCCTGTGATTGTCGAGGTTACGGAGCAGAATTGAGCTCAGGCTTCAGCTTTGTGTCCTAGTTACAGTGGAGATTCTGCTACATCAGCTCGCACATGGGTCTGCAAAATCTGTTTTTACGTGGTGATGAAAAAAACATATTTAGTTGACGTGGTTTCCCAGGAGAGAGTGTTAGAAAACTTCTGCGTCTTGTAGCCGCTGCTGAGAGATTTTGTGTGTCTGTATTTGCCAGTGTGTGCATGCACACGTCAGGTGGAACATGAACAATACAGTGATTGGGGAAATCAAATTGGCTTTCTTGGGAACGACAGATGAGATCATGCCATTGTACTTGTCCGCCTCCTTCAGTTTTTACCCCTTTCACCTCCCTCTTAGTGTCGTCCTCTTCCATCATTCCTCTCTCTGTCAGAAGAGGAACCCATGTTACTTCCTTTCATGTCTCCAAATCGGTGTGAAGTCCCCATGAAGGGTAGTAGATTAGCGCCATTCTCATCCAGATAATTTCAACAGCTGCAGTGATGGTGGTGCTGCCGACATCTGAAGCCTCTTGTCTCCTGAGAGACTCTCTGGCTGTTGGTTGAATCTCTGTCGCTTATGATCAGCCCAGCTGGAGAAACACTAAACAGGCACATTTTATTCGCTGCGGGCCCCCACGGATGTTCTGGCTGCACAGTGCTTGAGCTGAAATATCAACCAAGTATTGACTGTTGCATTCAGAGGAACAGAGAGGGTGCCGAGGGGGCTTGAATTCATTTTTTACAGTAAAAGGAAAAAGACAGTGCGGTGTCAAGAGAGCTAACAGGGCTGTTGGATTGGATTGTCTAAGCATGCTGTTGGTAAAGTTTTTAGGTTTAATACCCTGTAGGTTCAAGTGGAAAAACAGAAAACCTACAAATGTGGTCGATTTTAGAAGAGACTGACTGGTGTGAGCTTTTAAATTGAGCTTTGCACCTGTCAAGTTCAATGCTATAAATACTCTTATTCACTTTCTTGCTGAGAGTTAGATGAGAAGATCAACACAACCCTCATATCTATACGGTCAACATGCAGCTGGAACCAGCAGCAGTTAGCTTAGCTTAGCGATGGGAAACAGCTGACCTGGTTCTGTCCCAAGGTAACAACATCAGCTCACTAATGAACATGTTATATCTTGTTCTATAATTCATACAAAACCTGGAGTGAAAATAACACTTCATGTTACAGAATATCTCTTCAGTAACTTCTTGGAGTCTTCGTTGGTTGCCTGGCAACTGGTATAGCTAAGTGGTAAGGTAAGCGAATGCATATTTAGCGTGCAGACATCGAATGTATCAATCTTCTAATCCATCAAATCTTACTTCCTGTGGGACCTTTCCTGGACCACAATTGTTTGCACAAGAATACATTTACACATTCCATTACCTTTTTGCAAACTTCTTTGCTTTCTGCAAACACTAAATGACCAAATATACCATTGTTTTGTCATTTCAGCTCTGTAAGCACTGAACTCAGTTGCAGGTCGCGAGCCAGCATCATTGGCAGATCTGCCAAACTGCCTCTGTGCTGTGTTTACATTGGGTGGGGTATTGATTTTGTCTTTGTCCTGGTAAATACTGTATTTTGGAACCCAGTGCCTCTCTGAAATCTGGACAGAGTTGTTGGGTAGTAACAGAGGAGGGGGAATGGCACACATGGGAGGGAGGTAAAAGAGTGCATGGAAGGACAGTAATACAGCAGTAAGAAGTAAGTAGGAAAGAGGGAGAAAATGTCAGATTGTGTACAAAAGGAAGAGAAGGAGAGCGGAGAGGACAACAGTTAAATAGATATTAAAGGAGGCGGTAAAGGAGGAAAGAGAGACGATGGGGGTAGAAATGCAAAATTGAAAGCAGCAGCAGCAGAAGAACATGGCTGCACTGTTCATTCTTACTTGGAATACATTCAAACACGCATACACTCCAGCTCACCTCCAGCAGAGCAGACAAGATTTGTGGCCAAATCATCCACCACCCTCTTCTCCCACTCCCTCCCTTCGCTGCCCAAGAACTTAATTACAGTGATAATTTGGCCTTGTTTGTTGGAGCCGTTATTACATTCTGTAAGCACCGGTCAGCAAATGAAAACACCGACACCACATCAGAGATGTGATCAGGCCCCTGCCTTAAAACCTGAAGAGGAGAAAAGATAAGAGGAGAAAGAACCGTCAGACACAGTGTCAAGTATAATGAACACCAAAGTGTTCTCTGTGCTCACTGATGCCAGCAGACATGATTAAGAAAGATTTAGAGACAAAGAAAAAATAATAAAGATGAGTTGGAGCTTAATCTTGGTTGTTGTCTATGGTGTGTCACTTTAGGAGCATGAGCCAGTGAGAGATAAATGATGCTCCTAATGCGCGCTTTGTCTCTAATTAAGTAAAATTACAGACTTTACTTAATTTGAACGTCAACTGAAGACCCTTCAAGTTCTGGACGAGCCTAATTAAAAAGAAGAGAAGCACACACTAGCAAACTGTCCTTCTCTGCACAAGCAGAGCTTCAAATCTAGTGTAATTTACTTTACTTCGATGTTGCTGATGATGACAATGATGGGCTGTAAATTTGAAACACAAGACTCTTCTTCTATAGCAGTGGTGGGGAACCTCCGGCCTCCGGGCCGTATAGGGCCCGCGAGACCATTTGATCCGGCCCTCGAGGTAAAACGCACGGAAAACAAATCCACTAGCAAAAAAAACTAGACGGCAATATTTTAAACGGGCGACTGACTGTTTTTCCTGGCCAAGGTCAGGGTCCTTGAACACAACACGAGCGGAACGTGTCATCACGTGGTCACGTCATGTAAAAAAAAATTCAATATTAAACGAGACGGTCATTGACATCAGTGAACGCAGCGTGGCGAGTGTAAAACGGAAAGATGGACGCGGAATGTCGCACTTTCCAGGAGAAATTGGACGAACGATGATTTCTTTGAGGAAGTAAAAGGCCAGTGTGTCTAGTTTGTGCGGACGCGCTTGCGGTGTTGAAAAACAATCTCGAGCGTCATTACAGCACGAAACATGCCGAACTGCACGAGCTGAAAGGACGAGTGAGTTTGGATAAAGTTAACGCTCTTCGGCGGAGTTTGGCCCAACAAGCAGCTCTCTGCAGAGCGTAACATACAAACATGGAAAGATAGAGAGGTAGACCACCACACCAAGAACAGACTGTTCCACCACTGCAATATTCACTTTATTTTCTATCAACCACTTGGTACTTATATTATTTTTTATTCTATTTAATTATTGTTTACTGCCTTTTTACTTCATATGTTCTTTAGCTGTGACAAGATACATTTCCCGTTGTTGGACTAATAAAGGATTGCTGGTTTCTGATTTTTAGCACCTTGAGATTGCTTTTAGCTTTGAAAGGCTCTTTACAAATACAATTTATTATTATTATTATTATTATTATTATTATTATTATTATTATTATTAATAATAATAATAATAATAATAATTATTAAAACAGAAAAAAGGTGAAATGAATGGGCTGTGTCTTAAAAGATTTTTGCAGAGGTTATGAGTTCAATAATTAGTACGGCCTTCGAAGGATGTTCAAGGATGAAAGAAAAATGATAGGAAAAAGGTTCCCCACCCCTGATCTATAGAGACCAAAGCAGAACATAAGGCAGACGTGTGGCTTTTGTTAGTTTGTTTTTTATGCAATGGTAACATTGTTCAACTGAAACTGTTTGCTAGAATTTAATGCAAATATATTAATACATTTGACTATATTCAAGCGGGAGGATTTCAGATGCAACACAGATTGATATGAAAGGATTGATTGGTCATTGGATCATTAGACTCTTTCAATGGTCATACATTTGGCAGGAAACAAACATCATATCAAATGTCAAGTAACAGTCCAAGTAATAGAGAACCAAACATGTTTTCAATCGACTCTATTGGATGGTAAACTACAGTATATTGGGTCTATAGCAGCACTAGCTCTAAAAGTCGCTAAATCTAGTGAGAAAGTCGGCAAGTTGGCGACACTGACATCGTGTCCGTCCCTTCAGGCCTCCCTCCAAAGCCACTCTCTCAAAATGTATTTTAGGAACGTAAACATACCATTATGAATGTAAACAACAAACATGGCTATTGTTAGTACTCACAGCTGTTAAGCCCGCAGCTTGATGAAGACTGGTGATTCCCAATGAGTGCACGGGCAGAGTGTGTGCAGGCAGGCAAATAGACTCGCAGGTCGGCCATTCCACCCAAATGAAATGATTGGACGAGTTATTACAGTCCCGTGACAGCCGCAGATGCCACTTTTGTATTTCATGTATTGACTGCTGTCTGGATGTAAAGAATATTTCAACAAATATAACAATTTGTTTTTCTAAAATACATTATCCACCCTCGCTTTAAAGCTTCATGCCTTCTCTTTGTGATTCACACATCAACAACATTTAAGAGATAGGTTTATAAGTTGCTTTGACTTCCACCATTGCACCTATTGCTTTTCCAAACTATGCCAAATGCTTTCAGATCAACAGAGAAAAGGGCCATCAATGGAAGGCAGGGTTTTAAGTGAGACGAAAGGAGTGCCACAGTTGGAGGCTGCATTAGTCGAAGTCCTGACTAGATAAATTGCAGACTAAGCTCATCCTGAAGCAGTACTCAGTCTCTAAAATCCAGAGGAGGCATTCAAGTCTGCTGGGATGCCTCCTCCTCCATTTATTAAATGATTTTTTGCTGCAGTTACATAGCTGTGTAAATGTCAGCTGACATGTGGGCGAAACTCCATTTAAAGCTTGTCAGAGAGATTTATCAGGGTATTAAAAACTTTTAAATGTGCTGGGTTTTTTTTATTATCAAGCTGTTGTGATGTGTCATACTCCTCCAGAGCTGTGTATCATTGCAGGAGAGTGCTCTGGATTCTTTAGCAAATACAACACTGTACCTCCTGTACAGGCCACCAGTGATCCACTGTGCATTCAAATACAACAGGCAATGTGATAGCTCACATTAGTCTGTAATTAATGTATTAGTTGTATGATGAGGGGATACATTAGTACTGTCTCAGAACCACTTTGGTAAAAGTGATTGATACTGCAGGGCAACTGTATTCCAGTTATTACAACACAAGATGTGATGTGAGACTTGCCTAATGTTCAAACTGTGCAGTGCTACTATTTCTTTTTATTAGGACACTAAAATAAAAGCTATCTTGCACAGGAGACAGAAGGTATATCACCGACCTAACTACTGTGTGTATACTCCACTAGCCTAGAGACTCGTGTGATACATATTTGCCATTGGGTCCCTTTGGTGACAAATACATGTTCTCAGTTGACTAAGCACAAATGAGCCAGAACGAGGCCATCGCTGACCCACACTTTCCAGACGAGCCACACCCATATGTTCCACACGCTGCATTGCTAGTCGTCTGGTGCATAACATGAAATTATGACAGCAGTGTCATTTTTATGGTCCTTATTCTAGAATTAGGGCTGATGCAACCAAGCCAACTGTGGGGTTTCCGTCATGGTGGCTGCCATGAGCATCATAAAAGTCCCCCTGGTGTCTTTACACACACACACACACACACACACACACACACACACACACACACACACACACACACACACACACACACACACACTGTCTCTTCTCATTTATTCTCGCACATGGCCACAGACGGTGGACCAGTGGATTTATGGTGTGTGAACAACACACTTTTTTTCTTCTTTTTTTTACGAGGGGCTTAGACAAACAGTATGTGGACCCAATTGATCGTTATGCTGTACGTTATCCCATTTGCTGGAACACATTTCTCTTTTTGGCTGGAACTTGGCAAAACTGGACCGTGGACCAGACGCACGCGGTCAACAAAACAAAAGGAGTTTACACACAAAATATGTGGAAATGTTATTTTTAAAAGGCAGTGGCAGGATAATTGTTTTTCATTAAGTTTTTACATTTAACAAAGCAAGTAGATTTGCCCACTTATCCAACATGTGCACAAACACTCACACGCTAACATGTGCTACTTAGTGGCAGGTGCAGCATGTAACATGGCGCTGCATCAGACAGTGTCCTGTATGGATGTTAAAGAGTCCCATGGTTTTTCTCAGCGTGGACTAGGATTAAGTTCTATAACACAGTAACACGGGGTCAAAACGTGTAGCACAGAAGTGCAGCATCATTTAGATGTGCACTAGCTAAAGGTTTATGCACATTTGGGTTGTCATACAAGGAAACCCAAAGTCTATTTCTATTTCTATGTGCCCATAGAAGAACTTTGCTTTTGCTATTCTCTCAGGTTTATGAGACAGGCCTGACCAACAGATCAAAGATAATGTAACTTGGGCATTGCCAGAGATTCTGAGTCTCTTGAAAGAAAACTGTATTTGGCATGATTATACATATTAAACTGGGGTTCAGTATATTGCTGCAAGACTTGCCAGTATACTCACTAACTCGAAGTAGCAATGCACCTCACATAGTAGAATTATTGCTTTTTCTAAATGCAACATTTCCTGCTTTCTTCCATAGTTTCTGCAGCTGTTTCACTGTTGGATGTCTCTTGTGTTCAACTTGATTTGGTTGTCAAAGGTCGGCTGCCTCTGTGTATGCTCTTCTACTTCAGCAGTACAATGATAAGCAGAAATCAAACATCTTTATTATAGATTGTTTTTATATTTGCATTTTTAACATACCACATACCACATACCACATACCACAGCTAGATATAAGCTCGGAAATGTGTCGAGCTGTAATCATTGTTAAGTTATAGAATAAAGCACTGTGATTAAATATTAGCAAAACCAACAGTCAAATTTAACTGGTGGAAATGATCACCTTTGCTTATTTAATGCATATTAACTTTAGATTGCTTGTTGTGAGGTGGGGGGGGGGGGGGGGGGGTATGCAGTTTACTCAGCTAGCAGCTTTTCTTTTGCATAACAATGTGCAGATTTAGGCATGGGAGGAAAAGCTGGCGTATCTCAGGGACAAGACAAGAGGGGCACAAGAGATTTGCCAATCCTCATAGTAAATGAAAATGAGAAGCGGCAGCCTACCCTACCTCGCTGTGCCCATTGTGTCTTCAGCAGTGCATTTCCCACCTAGGCCTTCAGTGATGTCCTACACAGTCCTACCTGAATTATTCCACCTCTTAATACCATCATTATGACGCCATGGCTCTAGAAACTATACATTTAGAAAGAAACGCAGTATAACCGGGCGTTGCATCACCCTAACAACAGAGTTATATTAATATTTCCGAAACATTCAGTTGTAAATAGCAGGCATTCCCAGCAGTACAATGTGCAGTGCCTCTCGGAGGCTGTGAGCCGGGGGTACTGCTCGTAGTTAGTGATTTGAAAGTGGCGGACAAACCCTTTTCCCAGCTGTGATAGGCTCGCTAGCGTCGGGGTTGGCCGTTCTCTTCTCACGATGTCTATCTTTTCTTGAAAAGTTCATCTTGAAAATGGCGTTGTAATTATATCTGTGACCAAATCGATCTCTTCTCCTCCTTCAGCCATTGTGGGTTGAAAAAAACAGCTTGTAGAAAAAAATATCAAAATGAAATGTATATTCTGATGATGTTTAGGCCGGCAGACAAGGCCTTGCTGGCCCTGACGGCCCACCACTGGTCTTCAGTGTAAATGAAGAACAAGTGGCCTAAAGGACTCATGGATAATGTATTAGGGGTAGTGAAGGAGGCTTTGGTAAAAATTCAACAAGCAAATACAGTTTAGAGCACAACGACACGGTTTCACCTTCGCAAACACATCCAATTTGATTTTGCTGGGACTCTACTTACTAACTATATAAGCAGGGTTCATCCATCCTTTTTCAAACTGTTATACTCTCTACTAATGGCGCAGACACCCTCACATATGACTGGCCTGGCTAATTGAATTAACTCAGCAACATTTGATCAAATGAAAGTCCAAGCCCGAGAGCTTAATTAAATACAAGGGGGGGGGGGGAGGGGGGTTACGCCTGCACATACACATCTGGGTGAGTGTCTTTGTGCTTGTCGACAGTGTGAGTGCATGGATGGTGTGTGCGTGTGCGTGTGCGTGCGTGAGATGCATGCGTGATTTAGTTTGTGTGTTTATGCTTGCATGGCTGTTTGAGTATGTGTTTTTATAACCAGTTGCTAGGCGAGGGATGAGATAAAGCGGTTAACGGAGACACAGGAGATTTCCAACATGCTCTTCCGTTGAGCTGCTAAATACACAATAGGAGGGAGTTCAGCAAAGTTCACATAAACCACTTCTGACTGCTCACTCAATGCTACATGAATATGAATTCGTGTTAGTTTGTTTGATTATTTTTTTTCCCCTCGCAAAAATGAATTAATTATTCAAAAAACACCTTGCAGCCAAAACAAACAGGCAGCAATGATCATGCACACGGTAGCAGCAAACATGCCCCAAAGAATTTGAACTATCAAACTGACATCAACAAAGCTCAGGCAGAAGTTCAATCATAATCTAAACATAATTATTCACAGACAGCACACAAAAAAACAGAAGCTAGTGCTTTAACAAAATGGCTTTCTTTAGTGCATTTGCATGTTCCCTTTTTGTGGACGTCAACTGTGTTAATACAAACAATGCTAATTATTTTATAATTATATTATTATGAAACAACAAAATCTGACATTTATATCCCAAGTAAGTGAAGAAACCCAAAGCAAAAACCTCTGTGTGTACACGCTGTGGAAGAACACTTAACTAGAATGATGAAACCCTCAGCTTAATTCTGAAGCCAGATAAAGCCAGTAATGGCACAACTTCTGCTCTTGAGGAGCACAGAGCCATGCACTCTCTCAAATAAGTCATCTCCACTAACCTCTGATTCTCTTCACATTGAAGAGGGTGACTCTGGAGGATGATCCTCAGACACTTGGAAGTCCTTAAAGTGTTGGCTGCCGCCTTTAGACAGCAGAGGAGTGAAAGGGTGCTGTTCCACTCATGTCTGAGTCCCCAGAGAAGCATTGCTCACAGCACAGTTTCCTGGCGTCCTTTTGGACTTAAGCAGCCGGTCCTGGATGGCTGCTGGTTTCAGGGCACCCCCTATACGGATCCTATCCTTTCTCTCTTTTGACGAAGGCAGATGGTGATTTGATATTAGCTGCAGAGTTCCAGCCTTTGTGCTGGAGAAGCTCTGCGTCTGCATCTAGAAAGTCAGTTGACTGGGAGCAGTGCCAGCAGCCTTGTTGCAGCCATAGTACAAGAGAAGATCCATATGTTCATTTACCCAGCAGGTGGACACCAAGAAGTCTGGGCATACATTTGGACGTACTTAACACTGACTGAAAGCCTGTGCCCTGTTCCTGGTGCTATCTCCCGTGTTTATGCTCCACTTCCATGCCTGACAAGACTGTCATTATCGTGACCTCACAGCGTCCTCTGTTTTTGTCTCATTTAGGATTGTTGGAGGTAAAATGGGTGCAGAGCAGAGTTGCTACTTTTTGTCTTGTGATGACAAAGTGTGTCTTTGTTATGAGATCAATATTGGTCAGTTGGTGCCAAAATGCAATCGTACCAAGTGTGACAAGTACTTTGGCCAAAGCATACTCACAATGTTCTTTCGGATAGTTTGAACCGGGTTAAAGACAGGAGGACCATCTGTTACTTAGTGTGCAGGAAGGACTCTAGGCCTACACAGGGTTTTCTCTTTTGGACTTGCTCTATGGACATAAATGTACAGGCGCTTTCCATCTACTCAAAGAGAGCGCACAAGGCTGTCCAAAACTCCATTCACCAGGTCAAATAGCACTGAAGAATTTGCTCCAAGTGCAGGAGACTGTGTAACAAAGACGGCCGCTCTGACAATTTTCAGTAGGAGATAAAGTGCTCGTATTAACCCCCTCTTTATCCGCTCAAAATTACTCACCAGGTCTCAGGAGTAATGTATGGTCACATGACAAATGAAGGATGTTGTTTATGAGGTACGCCTGGGGGAAGAAAAGCCTCCACATGCCATGTTAGTCTCTTTAAACTTGCAATAAGGCAATGTAATACCTGTCTCTCTGGCGAAAATGGAGAATGAAGAAGATCAGTTCAGACCGGCGGTTACAAAATCACCGAAGCTTGACTGTGCCCTTTGTGATGGACCATTTTTCAAGAAGCCAGAGAGTAACAACCACCATAGAGGCACCCTTGGGGATAGTCATTCACACCCATCCCTACTGCTTGTGGGGATGCCCTCAATGCTTTAACAACTCATGGACATTGCTTATATAGTACACTGCTGCCTGCTAGGATAAAATCTTCATCTCTCGTGACAGCTGGCAGCAGAATTTACAGCACTTTGATGCCGTTTTGGAACGACGGAAGTGGATGGTCTTTACGTCACATGAGTGGTTACTCTACTTTTCTTCTTGGAAATTATCTGTTAAGTCATTCAAATTGCATTTCCCCTTCAAATGGCGTAAGGGAATATCTGCAAGGGATGTCTTGCGGTCACCTGAGACACAAGCCAGGTGCTGCAATATGCCCTGCTCAGTACTGACTGAAAACAACCTGCACTAGCTTATATAGTAGTAATGCAGCAAAGTATGCGCAGTAGGCAGATTCTGTGTTAGCCTCTGCATGAAGGAGCAATTTGTTATCCTGTGCAGCTAAGTAGTGGAGGAATGCCCCGGCTACTGTCAAGGTTCAGAGGTTTATTCCCATCGGTGCCACTCACATTAAACACAAGAACACACTTTGGCTTGTTACACTGGCCCAGTGGACCGCGTTGTGTAGAAACATTTGACACATTTTTACATGTTTTTTTATGATGTTCACAATATTAAAATCTGCATAATTATCAGTTAATGAGTTTGTCCTTCCCAATTTGTTGAGTGTGTTGTGATGTGGAGCATGTATGTATTTGATAATGTTGCTCAAGATGCAGCCAACACCCCGTTCCTCGAGAGAGCCTCTCCTCTGCCATCCTTGATTTCTCTTGCTTCTCTCTCCCTCTTATCTGCCCTCCTGCCTCCCTGTGATCTTGTTCTTCCCTTGCTCCTGCCTCTTTTCTCCTCTCCTCTCCTCTCCTCTCCTACTAGGACTTTCTTCCCCTCCTCAGGTGACAGGGTGATGGATTAAGCCCAAATAAACTCGTTCATCTTTCAATTAGAGCCAGTGTTGAGGAGGTGCCAGCCATTATGAAGCTGTCTGGAAGATTGGGAGCGCGGGAGTGATGGAGAGAAGAAGAAGAAAAAAAAAAGGAGAGAGTGAGTTATGGGATTAGTGTGAGAGACGGAGATAGAAATATGCTTGTGAAAGTCGGAGTGAGAAAGAAGTAAAGAGGGTGCTGTATGTGTTGGAGAAGAAACATATTGGTTGAGGGAGCAGATCCAGCTATTAAAACATCACTCCTGTGCCGCCATCAGAACACAACTCCCATGCCTGGACGGTCACCCTCGGTCTAGTTCCCCACGTCATCACCAGCCCAGCTTGCGCTTTTACGCAACATTGCCTTTCACTGATTTGATTTTTTCCCCTCTATTGTTGTCGCTGTTTCTTATGAGTCTGATGAATTTGTTCTGAGTGGCTTAGTCATAGAAATGGAGGGCGAGTGAGTGGAAAGGCCCCTGCATATACATTTAGGTGTAAAAGTAGACATAGATATTTGTCTGCAACTACTTATTCATACATATTACACTGTGGGTGCATACATATTCATTATATTGTATGAATACACAGTAATAGTATTCATATACAATAATGTCCGTGTGTGTGTCGGAGCATGAGAGGGAGAAGACAATGGTGTTTGAGGAGGTTGTTATGACTTAGTACCCTCGCCGTCATTCTCTCCCAGAAACCAATACTGAGTTGTTGGCATATTTTCATTCCTTCTTCTTCTTCTTCTTCTTCTTCTTCTTCTTCTCTTCTTCTTCTTCTTCTTCTTCTTCTCCTTCCTTCTTCTTCTTCTCCTTCTTCTTCTTCTCTTCTTCTTCTTCTCCTTCTTCTCATTCTACTTATCTCCTTCTTCTCCTTCTACTTCTTCTACTTCTACTTCTACTTCTCACTTCTCTTCTTTCTACTTCTACTCTTCGTCTTCTACTTCTACTTCTTCTACTTCTACTTCTTCTTACTTACTTCTCTACTTCTACTTCTTCTACTTCTACTTCTTCTACTTCTTCATCTATTCTTCTTCTTCTACTTCTACTCTACTTCTACTTCTTACTACTTCTACTTTCGTTCTACTTCTACTTCTTCTACTTCTTCGTCCTCTTCTACTTCTTCTACTTCTACTTCTACTTCTCTTCTTCTAGCTTCTTCTACTTACTTCTTATTCCTTCTTCTCTTCTACTTTCTACTTCTTTCTACTTCTACTTCTTCTACTTCTACTTCTTCTACTTCTACTTCTTCTACTTCTTCATCCTCTTCTACTTCTTCTACTTCTACTTCTACTTGTACTTCTTCTTCTTATTCTTCTTCTTCTTCTTCTACTTCTACTTCTACTTGTACTTCTTCTTATTCTTCTTCTACTTCTACTTCTTCTACTTCTTCTACTTCTACTCTACTTCTACTTCTTCTTATTCTTCTTCTACTTCTTCTACTTCTACTTCTACTTCTACTTCTTCTACTTCTTCTTATTCTTCTTCTACTTCTACTTCTACTTCTTCTACTTCTTCTTCTTCTTCTTCAAGGAAAATATTATGTACTGTAGGCACACAGGGACGAGTTCTAATGAATTTGAATGAGCGTCTCAATTTATTTTCCATGTTTTATTTATTTTTTCAGGGTTTGGGGAGTAAATTGAATCGACGGCGGTGATGCGTGCGCTAGTCAGGAGCAATATAGGGACCTGCTGTTCTGATTAAGTTCCTGTTATGGAGCCATTCATTATTGATTTCATTTCTCCTCACTTCTCCTCCCTCTCACATTCGCATTCGCTCCATATCTCTTTCTTCTCAGCAGGTCTCTGCGTCTTTCTCTGCGCCTCTTACTCTTTCCCTCTTCTTCGCCGTCAGCTCCCATTTAAAAGAAGCAAGTTGTTTATAAAACTCTGCAGCTTTATTCTAAACCTCTCTGCTTCTAATCCCACTCTGGTATTTTGCTTTTTGGCAACATTGTACATGGGAGGCCCGCTTTGTTCTGATTGGAGCAAAGTCCTGAATCATGTTGTGCGGCGGTTTCACTCACTCTGATAAGTGGACGACATTCATGGTTTATTTATCAACCCGTTAGATACAGAGCTCCAGCTCTGAGCTGAGTATTATTTTGTAAAACACAAAATCAATTTTC
Source organism: Cottoperca gobio (assembly GCF_900634415.1). Taxonomy (NCBI): domain Eukaryota; kingdom Metazoa; phylum Chordata; class Actinopteri; order Perciformes; family Bovichtidae; genus Cottoperca; species Cottoperca gobio. The sequence continues at coordinate 17,133,894 of NC_041370.1, read as the reverse complement.
TGTTTGCTGTTAAGGGAGTTGCGCTAAAAGGAGGACCACTGACATGTGTCTTGAGACAGGAATTCGCACAATACACTGTCAAAAAATCCAAAGATTAATACATTAGATAGAATATTTCAGCGTACATGTTGTTTTTGTACTATTTCGGTTGTGTTGATGCCAATTAGAAAATGATCTTTCAGCTTTATACAGAGGACCACATCTCAGACAATTCACTGCGTGTGCAAAGTCTTGATACAGTTTGTCTTTACAGAAAGGTGTTATTTGGACCATCGTCAGCTCTTGTCACACTGTGTATTAATTGGCACCTTTTTATACATTTTGGGAGTTCAGCCCATTGTTCACCTGGCACTTAAACCATACCCATGTCTTTGAGACTGTAGATCTGTTTTTATTATTATCATTATTAAACCATGTCCCGTAGATTGATAACCTCTCAAAAGAAAATGTACAAGTTACACATATAATCTAAAAGCAGCAGAGGTCCTCTGCCATTGATATTCATACTTTTGTATATACTTTTCCAAGGCAGGCTTAGATGCATATCTTAAAATGAGCTCCAGCCTTACAGATGCTGCCAGTTTTCATTGTCTTACTTGTGGGATAATGCATTTAATGTTCTATATTCGAGCGTGTTTGCATGTACACTGGACAGAATCACTTCAGGTCTAATGAGAGTGAATGTTGGCACCAATCCTCTCTACACACTGTGTTTGACGTTAGCCAAACAAGTGGTTTAATACTTTGTGTCGATTGTTTTGTAAATCCATTGTATGTGCCTTTTGCTGTTGCTCATCCAATAATAGATCGCAGCTGAGAGGGAAAACGTACAGTAGGTCACAAGTCTTTCAAGAAATAAGTACGCTCTCAAATAAAGCTGCATTGTCTTTAAAGAGCCTGAAGTTAAATCTCTTTTGGCCTCTGTCGGCTTGTGTTATTATGACTAACTTCCTATAACCCGACCTCTATGTGTCAAGAGCCACCGCACAGAGAAAGAAATGCAGCAACAGGTTCCATGGAAAAATGAAGAGGAGAACCTGTTGCTTTAATGTGTCTGGCCTTTTCGACTGGCTGGCTTTTTTGTTTACTTGCAGAGTGGGTGGCAGGCTGTCTATAGCACGATGTTGTTTTTTTTCCTGGCTAGTAATCTCACTTCCTGGGCTCTTTACTGACTTGTTAAATGCTAGCTGTATGGCTTTTTGGCTGGCTCTCTGCTAAATGTGTGTTTGGATCATACAAAGCACACAATAGCAACTATACAATACTCCTATTTGATATCATTTCCCTTTATTATATGTAGACATTTGAGCTTTCTTAAAAGCTCTTATTTTCTCTGGCAGCCTCTGTCCGCCTTTTAAAGGAACTACCCTGTCAAAATGCTGGCCTTCTTAACTCAAACTGTGAGAGAGTGAGAGCGGCCTTCTGAAACATCTGTGGTCTTGGCTGGGAATTGATGGCTACGGATAGACTGGGATTAAGGATCCTGGATGTGAGCTCTGGGGTGGGGTGACGGAGAAATTGGCTGGGGGATTAAGGGTTGTGAGTTGGGAAGAAGGGGTGGGGTGAGGTAAGGGTAAGGATGTGAGGTCTGGGAAAACGAGGACGCTGGAGGACTGGAGGTGAAAGTGGGTTGTGCAGGACTGAGGGAATTGAGGGTGAGGAGGAATGGAAATGGGAAGGGTGCGGTGAGTTTTGGGAAATTGGGGTTAAGACTGGGACAAAGACCGTTGTAGAAACAACAACAAAACTACTGCTCTGCTTGAAAAAATCAAAGTCGTGTCGCTGTATTGGATGTTCTGGCCCAGGTAGTAAATGTAACGCTGAATGGACCTTTATTTAATCGCTTAAAATACCCAATGCAATAAATGACTTCAATGCTAAATCAATATTGTTATAGTGTGGTATTTGGTAAGGGAGAGTATGAATTAGGTGGGTAACGTAGCTAAAGTGATGGAGACGTGTGAAGCATGACTCTGGAGCTGGTTTAGGGGCTATGAAATGAGGTTTGTAGAAGTAGTTAGTAGTTATTGTTTTTTTTCTCTTCTCAGGACCACAGTGGGAGGCTGATGCCTGCTTTAGCTCAGGCCGTACTGAGTAGATAAATGGATTACAGATAAATTGGAATACAAAAGAATTCCGACTGAGCTGGAACATGTGAGAGTGGAGTCGGCTTCACAGCTGGGAAGGGGCTCTGGGGGGCTAGGGGAGATGATGGGATGAGGGTCAATTGATGCTATTGTGGCTGTTCCCAGACTCGAGGCTAGACGTGAAGGAGGTCTCGCCTCTCTCAGACACACACACACACACACACACACACACACACACACACACACACACACACACACACACACACACACTTTGATCTGCACAAACTCCTTTCATGCTAAGCCAGTTACACTTTCGGGAAGATAATATTATGGACGATACACAAGATGACTCAGCCACAGGAATCGCAGAAAACCCACAGTGGCTGGCTGGACTACATAGAGAGAGTGAGGAAGAGGGAGGCAGAGGAAGTGTGTGTGTGAGGGAGAAAGGAGAAGTAAAGGAGAAAAGGAGTCATGGGAAGAAGTCATTGTTGTTTCTGGGAATTAACGATCTTGACCTTATTTTATGGTCCAATTAGCAATTTGTTAGAATAAATCTCCCTTATTAGTCACTAATGGACACAAATAAATTAAAGATCACAATTAATAAACAACTCATGCCTGATGTCAATTGAGTGTTCAGTGTCAGATCTGTGTCATGTTGACCGAGACAGTATTAATGTCTTCGTTTCAGCAAAACTGCATGTGGTTTAAAAAAACAAAAAAATGAAACTCTGCAGTTGGAACAAAAAAGTCCTTCCACAGTTGTTTTGAGGTAAAGGCTGAATGCCAAAAAAACCATTAGCTGCAATGAATATTTCATTACGTATCATGACTGACTGTGATAATTGTCTGCAGGCACAACCGCAACAGCTGAGAAGTGTCCCTGCCTGAACACTTTGAGATGTTTGTTCAAAGTGCACCTGCTCTTGTCATTTTTATGTTGAGTTTTTTCATTCTTTTATAGACCTAATTACCATGTGTTTGTACATTATGTCTATAGTTATCTTATTGAATGCTGGTGGGATTGCTTTATTGCACAACATATGAAACGGGTGCACCTCTTCCAGTGCACACAGCTTTCACAGTGGCTCGTTGTAAAATAGCCAACGTGGAATGAGTTGGCATTAATTTCAGAAGGTTTGTGGGAAATGCAGTTTTAGTGTTATGGAAAACTAGCAACACACAACTGGTATGATTCTGGGCATTTAACAAGGGTCTTATGGGCATTGTACATCAATCCCTCAACTAATTTGAGAATGATATATTAAGGATTGAATATCAAACATGTCACTTTTTTCTCTTTGGCTCTGTGCTGTTATTGGGGCTGACATCTCTGCTGGGGTATTTTGTCTGTTGTCCTGCCAAGCTGACATGAAGGGGTCCAAGAAACAGGCCCGGGACCTGCTTGAGGCTGGACTCCAATATTCTGCAAGCAACTGGAAGAAAGTAAAGGGTCAGGCGAGAAGGAAGTATAGTCCCATTTTTCTATGCGCAGCATTGCTGGCTGTGCCTAGCCACAGATTCAGATTTCGCTCTGTGAACCTTTTGTCTCTTCTTCCATTTATCCATCCTAGAAACTCCAAACAAGCCCAGTACAAATGATCTTTTTTTGGTATTTCTGTTTTTTTACTGTCCCATTTTTGCAATATCACAACTTCACTTGCCAGGCAGGAAACAAGAGACAAACTCAAGTTATGAGTAAGCACTTACAGTAACTGATGGTAATAAAACTAGTCTCTGATAGAGCGGTACAGTTTTAATTTCATTAAATGCAGAAATCCTTCTTAAATTTAAAACCCTTCCTGTCATGCCAACAATAGATATGAATCACAGTAAAATGCCAGGATCATGAAATAACTGAAAATGATGCCACCATTTCATGTTTATTTAAATATATACAATATACATAGAGAATTGCACAAAATGATCCAATATCATGTATCACAGCATTTATAGCTATTGCTCATTTTCAATGTGCGCTGCCAGAAGGGCCTTTAAAAATAACCAATATAAAACCTGTTCACAGACTACAACCAGCTGTGACTTACTGTACAAAAGAGATGCTGTATGTTTTACGATGTAACAGGATTCACACTCGCTCTTTTGTCAGTCTGGCTTTTAGAGACGAGCGGAAAAATGCTGACTCACCCTTGAGCTCCTGCTATCATGTACCTTCCAAACTTTCGCAGTGTTACAGTGACCTTGAGCGCTGCAGAGTGGAGCGAGCTAGTGAGTGACCGTAGGAAAATAAGGGGTAGAAGAGAGAGAGAGAGAGGGACCCCTCCAAACTGCTACTCGACAGATAATCTGTCAACCCCCCACTGGTCCCCAGACTCATGGTACATGCGGCATACACACATACACACACACACACTCATGCTACGTAGAGGACGCACACACACACCTCTCACCAGCCGCTTACTCCTGCAGCACAGCTGAGTGTCTGACAGAGAGGTAGTCGGTGGAGAACGCGCATACCCCCCTCCTCCTTTTCAACTCCATCCATCACAGGCAGCACACCGCTTTCTTCCTCGATCTTTCACTCGCTGCCTCCTCTCCCATACATTATCTTTCATCTCTTTAATAACCTTTCTTCTCTTTCTTGCTGTGGGTCCGTCATGCTCTCCAACTCACTCTCCTTTTTTCTCCCCAGTTTATCTTTTATTTGTCTGCGCCTAAACCTTCTCAGGTAGTTGACAAGGAGAAAATAAAAAGAAGCTTAATCAGTGAAAATGGCCACTGTGGAGAACACACACTGGTCTGTAATCTCAGTACAAGGTGGAACACTGTTGATTATATCAGCCCTGTGAAGTGCTGTAACAAACTCGTGAAACAAGGCTCGGTGTGAATGGCGGTCGTTAACAAATCTGAAATTGCAAACTATTGATTAGTTTGCTCGCTGTTCATCAGCGAACACATGCACATTTTTGTGTCACTCTCTTTTCTCTGTGTGATGTACACACACACACACACACACACACACACACACACACACACACACACATACACACACACACACAGGCGTTACTATGCTGGGTGGGAGAGAGTAGTGATATCAAGGTTGGGTAACATTCTTGCCAAGTGGTCGCCTCAACTCGCTCAACTGTACAACAGACCTCTGTCTTAGGTCCACACACACACACACACACACACACACACACACACACACACACACACACACACACACACACACACACACACACACATACACACACATTGGTACAGATGGGTGAGCACATGTCCCCAGTGCCCACAAATATACACACTCAAAACTCTTACATCTAAGTCTTATTTAAGAGTTTCCGGGTCTTGCACTCTAGGATCTTTTTCTAGCGAGTTTCAGTGGATCATCATGTGCGTCCTATCAGAGTTGACATTTTTCGGGGGAAATGGATACAGCAGTTAAATTGTGTGTCTTTTGTTTTTCCCAGAGTGGGAACAGTGCAGAATGAATCAGTGGGCTAACATTAACTGGCAATCCTGCAAAGACTCGAGATGAGTCACTCCTCGCATCTGAGATGATAATTGCACTTACTGACTCGATTACCACATTTGGATTTGAGTTATCTCCATTGAAGTTGACGCAGAACAAGTGAACAGACACACATTCACAAAGACTGGGAGTCTGGGAGGAAATGGGAGCAATGGGTTTGTTGGAAAGAAATGAGAGACGGGATGGGTTTAGAATACAGAGTGGTGAAGCCTCCTCCACCATGTGTGATCATTTAAACCATTACTGCTCGTATTGTTTGTTCTCGTCGCCTTTACTCCTGTCGTCCATCTTTCTGCCAACTTAATTTCCCCGCTATGTGACGGTTAGATTTATAGACGTGTTCTCCCACTGCGCCGCCACGGGAGGTGGAGCAGCACAGATGTGATGAAGCACTGTCCAGAATCCAAGAACTACAGTCGAGTTCCCGGTCTGTGCCAAGAGCTACATGAATGTGGGTGGGGTGTGATGAGGGGGTGTTGGTGAAAGCTGCTGAAACTTCTAGAGATGCTGTGACTAAACTCAATTTAACATCTGTGGTAGGAGATGTCCAGTTGGTGGTGATCATCTTCTGCACGAGGAAGGGGGGTGGGGGTTGAGGGGGTTATGGATCGGATAATGCATCTTCGCACTATGTTGGAAGTTAAGTGGTGGTTGTGTTAAAGGTTAAAGGAGTAGTTCACCCACAAACTGTAATTTTGCAATTACACACATCAGTCAAACACCTGTGAGGTTTGTAACATAGCACTAAATGAGAAATGCCAACGCGCTCATGCAACACAGGAAATAATATACATACGGTATATAAATCTATAATTATTGGTTGTCCAAATGACATGAAATTGAGTGTCCAAAATCAAGCGTCATGACTTGGAGTGCTCGAGCAGTTTATGTTACCAGCCGCGAACAATCCACTGGTATTGTTTTCACCTTGAGAGTCTGAGTGTGTCATTATGGCATAATGTGCGTGTGGAGACACCTACTGTTGCGCGAGCTACCACAGAAGCAGTGTGTTAACCCAGGTGTTTATTTTTCTGTCTGTCTGCAGTCACAAAACCTTGCGGGTGTGTAGTCGAGATCCAAATGAAGGCCGAGTGTGAATATGGCCGTGGTCATTTCATCTCTCCACCGATTGCTAACAGCTGATCTGCTTTGAGCTCATCCACTCTCTCTCTGTCGCTCACCCCCACACTTAATACGGCCACACATTACGCTACTCTTATACCGACAACATAATATGTAAACACGTGGATTTAAACCCGGCCTTGGCCAGCTTCACACCATAGCACTGCCAGAATCAAAGCTTGCGTGTGGCATGGCATTTTAGAAGTAGTTTTCTTCGTCTACTCTCGTTCACTGTGTGGGACAGGGGTGTAAAGCAGGGGGGGGGGGGGGGGGGGGCACAAGACTTAATGTCGTTGCTGCATCGTATTTGTGTTATTTTATTTTATCACCAGACTTTCAGAGGACTGTCCTAGTCAAGCTTCTGATAAAGTCACATTTTTGACTCAATTCCTTCTCTTATAATACAAAGTTGGATACACTGATGTGAAGTACCCTCATGATTTACAGTGATAATACACTGTTTATTTGAGATATTTCATACTAATGGTACATTATTTGTTTATCTGCCATATAATCAATAATCACTAATATGAACTTAATAAAATCACAAAACAATAATCCTTTTTTTTTACTGAGTAGTTATTTGATTTCACTTCTCTGTTAGTCAGATAAGTGCAATTTTTAACACAATGCAAGTGTGTACACATAAAGTAACTCCTGAATTCATAAGATGTCTGACAAAACAAAAGCCATAGCTGTTGCTTAATGAAGCATTTCTTTTCCATCATTGTTTCTACACCCCCACAGGATTTCAACCTATCTTTCTACTTGATGTATGCGAAGTGCAGCAGAGCACTGTATCTACACAGTTTTAGATAGAGGGCTCTGAAGCTGTGCCTCAATGTTCACAATGTGCTGGTAATGAGAGTCACAATTTTCCTCTGCACAGGAATAACTGATGTGTATTCACGTGTGTGTGTGTGCGTGTGTGTTAATGCCCTGTGTGTGGAACAAAGATAATTGAATGTAAGTGGTGCCTATCAACTGTGGCTGTATTTCTCTGTGGTATTGAAACCTACGGAGATTTTAAAAGTTATTTAGCTGCGCCACTTCAAAGAAAAGAAAATATTACGTAAAGACTATGCTGGTGTAAAGTGCACAAAAGACCTGGCATGTGGAAAATAATGTAGGGCTGTGATTGTGTATGTGTGTGCATTCACACACTCGTTTTAATTCATGTATTTGTGTGTGTGCTCGTATGCATCTGTTCGCATCTTTGTCTGAGCAGAGTGCATGTTTGTATTCATGGTAATTAGTGCGTCCATTGAAAAACAGGAAACTGCTCCCAGTCTACAAAGATGAAAGGCATTAGAGCTGTGTCCAGTGTTTCCTCTCTGGTGTGCTACACTGTAGCTCTACAGGCTTTCACAATGACATCAACCACAAAGACGGAAAGAAACAGAGTTTCACAACAGCATTAGAGTGAGAGGCTTCCTGAGATAACTGCAGCCAGGTCGGGAAGGTTCCAATGCAGAGCGCTGCCGAAGGCGTGGAGTCAGGTTATTTGCAATTAATTATTGACGGACGTAGTAAAGCATTTCACCCAGATTTAGCTCAATTTACAATGCTGCACAAACAGAAAGAATATGAACTGATACTAAACTTTTACTGTAGCTTCAGGCTGAAAATGCATAGAAGGTCTCACAAACAGAACATATGATCAAACCAAACAGGGAAACATTGTTTTTAAATATGTAATATATAGTGAGTATAATGAGTTATGTGTATAGTACTATGACTCAAGGCAGATTAAATCTACTTTAAAAGAAAGGATTGATGGATTGAATTATTTGAATTGAGTTGAATGTTGTTCTATTGTTTTTCAGAACATTTCAAATACAGAGTTGTGACGTTAAACGCTAATGTATAAATGTACTTTTGCTGGTACTGCTTTATTAGAAATCTAAATGTGATCTGAACTGTTTTCGTCTATTTTGAGATTTATATTCTCTGTCAAATCCCTCCATGCAGCTAAACTGTGCAATGTACACAGCATTTTCCTTAGATTTATAATCATCGGTCACAACAATTACCATTTCAAAATGTGGTAATTGTCCTTTTGAATATGTTTATTAAAAATAAAAAAATAAAACCCCCAGAAAATGAGTAAAAATGTAAAAGGAAGTAATTATGTCCCTCGCCCTGACAGATTTTGTAGTGTGTATTTATATAAAAGCTGACAGGTGAATTATAACATAGCATATAGGCCTGAAGACCTTTTATAATTAAAGTGGGAAGGATCATATTTTTTCATGCTAACTTGACAGAAGTGGCTGAAGGGGACAACTTTCAAGTCTAATTAAACAAAGAACCTATTCATAATATGCCATGAAATATGTATTATGTGTCCAGGATACACATTCTCCAAATTTCACTTCACATTATTACTTGAGAGAGGCAGCGCTAAAGACTCCCTTTATTATACTTGCCTGTCCTCGCAGCACAAATCACTTCTAATCTCTTTTCTTTTGGTGTTTCAGTGTATCTGTTTTTATTTCTTGCAGCTTTAGCAGCTGCTGATTACTCAGAATGAAGCTGTTCAAAATGTTTTACTTTACTTTTACATTCCTCTTGTTCTTAATGATCAAAATAGTTGCTGCTGTCATTTGTTTTGCGGGTGAAGTTTTTTCTGCTGCAGACTCTCTGACAGCGCTTCCTGTTTGACAAATATTCAGTTTGGATTGGTTCTTATAACAGACTCAGGGGAACTGTTGTAAAACAGATTATTTTCCAAAACGCTTCCTCCCGCGATCAATAATCCCTGACTCAGTATGGAGTCCTGCACGATACCGGACTGTAAGTTGGATGTCATTTCCTTGTTGCATATTAAAGCTGGCCGATTAAACGCCACAGCAGGACAAGGACAGTATAACTTAATGGCTCCTTTTTACTGCAGTTGTAAGGTTCTCGCCTCGGCGCCCAGTGAACAATATCTTTATATTCAGCAACAAGGACAGCAGAGGAGGTAAAATATTGTTTTCATAGATTTTCTTTTAAAGTTAACAAGGGCAATGCATGACATATTTTGTGTTAACAAGGGAGATGCTGTCCCCCCACTCAAATTGCCCCTCTCCTGTTAAAAGCCACCAGGGTATGAAGTGGAAGCCGTCGCTGTGAGGAATGAAAGCCATTGAGTTAAGCTTGTTGAGTTTAATGGAGCAGGAAGGCTACAGTAGAAATAATGGCTGAGGGTGAGTTTAGCTACAGGCCTGTCAGGTACCAAAGGGAGGGATAGGAAGGTTATGCAATGTAAAATATTTATGCTATTTTTCACCACCGAAACCAATTTATTATCCCACTGAATTCTGCATTTTCATTGTTTTGACTTTGTTCTAATGTATATTAAGTGTGTGTGCTATTGAAAATAGACAGCACATGTCATTAGTATTACAGCAATATCATATTTCTGTAACATTTCTGCGTGACAATGATGATTTCTTGGCAGCAGAGCAGTGAATCACCTCATTGTAGCTGATTGTTGGTTGTTGTCTTTATGCTTAAAGGAACAGTTCACCCCAAAAGATATGTTTTTTTCGCTTACCTGTAGTGCTATTTATCAATCTAGATTGTATTGGTGTGAGTTGCCGAGTGCTGTAGATATCAACTGTAGGAATCTTTTCACTTTATTATAATGGAACCTGATGTAACTTGGCTTGTGGTGCTCAAAGCGCCAAAACAGCAACGGTAACACCAATGTCTCTTTCCAGAAATCTTGACGCGGTTACTGAAAATAATCCACTGACCTTTTTGTAAGCAGTTTCATGTAGGAACTATTTGTTTTTGCCAAACTACACACACCAATCGTATCACAGCGCAGAAGGAAGTGTGCATCTACTCATGGACGAGAGGTTCTCCTGAGCCAGCTGTTTACATGTTTATGTTTACATCTCGCGCTGTCAGCCTCTTGTCCACGATTAGAAACACACTTCCTTTTGCGCAGTGATATGGTAGAAAGAAAGTAGGTCCTACTAGAAACTGCTCACAACAAGGTCTGTGGATTATCTTGAGTAACTGGGATGTTAAAGAGACATTGTTGTTGAGTTTTCAAATGTTTTGTTTGGGTGCTTTGAACACCACAAGCCAAATGCCATCTAGTTCTATTATAGGCAGAAATTTCTACGGCTGATACCTCCAACACTCGGCAACTCGTACCAAAACTATCTCTAGATTGATAAATGACACTACAGGTACAAGAAAAAATATATATTTTTGGGTGAACTGTCCCTTTAAATCAGAGTCTTAGAAGAGGGCAAGCATTAACACCCATCATTACCAGTTGATATTAAGACCTAAAATGATTTCCCCACTGGCTAATTAAGAGCAATGGTTTCACCAATGGTTTGTGTCTGTGTGAT
>NC_041370.1:17085334-17117834 GCF_900634415.1 Cottoperca gobio | reverse complement strand
ATGATATCAGTGCTTTCTTTGAAAACCGACCAGAGCAGCTTCTGTAAAATAGGACTATCGTCATCATGACCTCTTCTGTTGTCCCAGCTGTATCGGAGCTAAGATGTGAGGCTTTTGCTGCTCTTTTTATTTCTGCCTGGGTGTTTGTTATACATCTGGTGGTCAGCGATGAGAGGATCACATCCCTGATTCACAGCATGGCCTTTCCTGCTCCATTTAAAAACTGCTTTGATGACCGGGGGGCTTTAAGAACACAGTGTCAATGAAAACACTTTGATATTTTTGCTCCACCTGTCAGTTTTCTTTTTGGTATTTTTCAAGTGTTGGACATGGAAAATTGTGTCCCTCTTTAGAAGAAGGTCCTCTTTTTTTTTTTTTGCAAAGAAATGCAGATGCAGCGGATAAATATTAAGTCTTTAGAAACAAGTAGGCAATTAGATTGTGCTTAAGACGTAATTGAAGTCTGTTTGATATTAGAACGAATGCAATTAACCAGTGTGTATTTACCACCATCATTATGGCTTTCTTGTCACTAGACAAGGTAATTAGAAAGCTTTATTATGGCAGCGTATGGACTGAGATGTAAAGATTGTGCCTCTCATAATGGGACTGTACTGTGTAGTTGGAAGAATCAATTCTCTCTCTTTGTTTTCCCAAACTGTGTCAGCAGAATCTTAATATTTCATGGAAACTTTGGCTGGTGTGCTACTCACATAGTAGACGCACACACACACACACACACACCTGATCTCCTCGTATCCCTCTCTCATTTGGCATTCCACACATAGTGCCGTCGAATGAATGTATAACCTTCCTCCATCAAACTGCTGAGCTCTGTGCGCATATAACCCTTCTGACTGCTAAGGCAACGCACACTGCTCAACTACAAGTGCAACACAATCAATACAGCCTATTTCTTTTTTTGCTAGCAGCGGCCTTACAACATGCTCATATATGTCACTGTGAAGGCTGGTCTTACTGCAACATGAGCTCATGCAGTAACTCCTCTGCCATCTAGAAGAGTGTAGATCATAACTTGGATGTAACAGGTTAGAAAAAGGATTTGGTTAATTCACTGAGTGGTAGCCCAAAGAGGGGCTCACAAAATCATTTATTTGAACCGCTCTTATGAATGAAATACTGGATAGCCTTGACAACTAACTGATATGATCTTGATCAAAATATTGATTCAGTGTCATTGAAGAGTAATGGTAAGCTGTATCGATTGTTGCACCACCACTACTTGACAGCAGAGTTTGCGCTATATTTTTTCTAAGTAGGCATATAACTGACACGTGATCTTTCTTTGTGTGTAATTTAACATAGTCTCATAAAGTGGTTTATAAACATATGTTACATATATTTTTATCATCCTTTTTATTTGATTTGACAGTTTTAGCCTCACTATCACACCATGCTGGTCTGTTGGTTGGTCCAATCATCAAATGGATTGCAATTACATTTTGTACAATCATTTGTGATCTCCAGAAGATGAACCCTACTGACTTTGGTCCTACAACTGTAGGGTTACCATGACATTCAGTACAGACATTCATGTTCCCCTCAGGATCAAATGTAGTAGCTTTGATGACATCGTCAGGTTAAAATTTGAATTTGTCAAATACTTTGTTTTATGACCAAAACTAATGACATTAACAACCTCAGCTGTTATCACCGTTAGCATGCTCACTAAGATGCTGAACATTATATCAGCTAAACATCAGCATATTATCATTGTGAGTATGTTAGCATGGTGCTGTTAGCACATAGTTCAAAGCAGCCCTGTGTCTAAAGGCCCAGACACACCAAACAGACATGAAAGAACTACAGTGGCGACAGAGCTGAATGTTGCGTCGCATCACCTTGCCTGCGTCTTGGCCAAAAAGTCGCATTTGAACACACCGCATGAGAGGAAATAACTCTCCATAACAGTTGGCGGTAGTCTGTATTCGTCTTTAGAAAAGGGAAATCGTAAGATATACAAGCCGGTGTTATGATAGACACGTTAAAACAAAGCAGTGTTTGGCCAACATTTAAACATCACTCTAACTCACCACTTAGCTTCATTCCAGGTGGCCATGTCGTTGTGAAAATATCCGTGTATATGAATAATCAGTTGAGATGAAGATGAAAAAAGGTAGCCTTTGTGTGTGCCCTCTTGACTTCAGACGTGTGTTTGTTTTCCTCGCTGAAGCTGAACAGCCAATCAGAGTGATTTATTTTTCCGACAGTCTTGCTGAATCGGCGTTGACCGACGACCGATAATCGCCTTGGTGTGTCACAGCCTTAAGACGCACAGAGCCGCTGGCTTGGCTGTATGAGATAAAGATGTGTTTAAAATGAGATTACATCGTATCTTTATTTACTTTTTATTTGCTTTTTATTTGCACTGATCGTTGGCTTTTGTCACTGTTATGCTTTTGTGCTTAACTTAACTGATTGTCAACTGAAGGCTTCAACCTGACTGCTGCAGCTGTACAGTTCACACTTCTTGATTTCCATTTACAAGTGACACTTTAACTCCCCTATAAGCAGTGTAGGCTGAGCAGCAATTTACCTGATGACTAACTTCCTGCCCGTGCTCCTTTGGGTGTCAGAGAATGTCTGCCACTGTTAATATATGATAATTGTGATCATAAAACGTGTTATCACAAGGTTATTCAGATGGCTTTTAGAAACCCTGTAAAAGCTACTGCTACTATATCAACACAACTCAAGGTTAAACTGTAGCACAAAACTTTGTCAGGAACAAAAATACACTAAAGAAAATATCATAATAAAACTGTATACAAATTACAGCATGTAATGTATGCAGTCCTGAAGACAGACTTGTTTCAGTCTGTGGAATAAATAAACTCAATGTGTCACATGGTTTAACAAGTCAATACAGATGAAAATACAAGTGATGTATGGCGTCTAGGCTCGCCTCCAGTTGCACTGTGTTATATAGGCTATGACTTGGAGAGCTGTTTCACACACTGGTGCTGAGGTAATGCAAGACAAGAGTCGAGGGAGAATTCTCTTAGTGAGAAACCTGAATAAACCAATCCCGAACTACAGTGACACCACTGCAGTTTCAGTTAAACTGTAAACATTGTCATACTCGGTGGCGAATACAAAGCCACTTCTCAAACCTGTAATAGCATTTATAGTCCCCCCCGGGGTTCATGCACGTGTTGTTAGTATGTTGTTAGTATGTTGTGAGGGGGTTGGGGCCAGTGTAATTCTTGTCTTTGGTCCTTATCTTGTATGGCACGTCAGACATTTTGTTTTTTCTTTAGATGTCTTGACGAAACACTGTTGTGTAAATAACAGCTTGAATATAATCAGCATAGAGTTCTATATGATGTACTTGTTGTTAGTACACCTCTGAGCAAAACACAGCATCATTGTGAATCGTAGAAATTGATTCTTGGAAATAGACACGTGAAAAAACACTCCCCACACATACACATACACACACACACATACACATACACGCGCACACACACACACACACACACACACACACACACACACACACACACACACACACACACACACACACACACACACACACATATGTGTGCACAGCTGCAGTCAGAGGGCAGAGCAGTCTTTTCATGCATGGCTCACTGTGCTTATGTAAGAGCACTACTTAAACCTGGTTACATCACATAACAGGCAGCACTGTGTCAGTGGGTCACTGTGCCACACAACCGCTGAACGACATGCACAGTCCATGTTGGGCCCTTCACTGGGCATGTGTGAATGGAGGCACTCAGGCACATACTTTGGAGGGTCATTCAAGCATGTGTTTGTATATGTTTTGCCAGCTGATGGTGGGATGTTGTATGATTAAAAAAAACAAAACAAACCTTATTCAAAAACAGCCAAGATAAATGAGAAAATATGACTATTATGTTTCTCAGTTTGAAGAATTCAAATTCAAATTTTATTATGGAATACGTGCCATTGCTGCGCCTATAGAGTGCCAGTAGGGGGGCCTCTCTGTTTCCAAATTCCACTCCTCGTGCATCTTCTTCTCTTCCTTTACCCCAGCTCCTGCTCCTCATTCTCCCTCCCCAGCTCTGCCAGCAGAACAGCCCATGTCTGTCTCTCTTTTTTTCTCTCAGTTTCTATTTAGTTCACACACACACACACACACACACACACACACACACACACACACACACACACACACACACACACACACACACACACACACTCACACGCACAAACACACACACCCCAGGGCCCGAACGAGGGCAGGACCAACCACTCCCACTGTTCTATAGTTCCATGAAAAACACAGAGGGAGAGAGACACAGACAGAGGAGAGGAAGAGAGAGAGGGAGGGAGGAGCGTAGCTGCGCTGAAGCCGAGCCCCTCTCTGCCTGAGCACGCAGAGTGGAGCAGACGGCAACGGCACACAAACACACTATACACACCGCCACCACCACCGCTGCTGCCGCCGCCACCACCACCACCACCAGCACCACCACCACACACACACACACACAGTGACGGCTGCCAGGCGCAGTGGGAAACAAGCCGTCAGAGAGAGAGCTTGAGAAGAAAGAGAGGGATCGCAAAGAGGAAGAAAAGAAAAGAGTTGGAGGAGGCACCTTGTGGATCACAGGGTATTTCCCGCTGTGTGAGTGCGCGTCTGGATAGGACTATCTGCTTCTTCCTAAGAGAGGAGTTTTTACCGAGGCTTTTTCTTTTCGCTCATCCTCCACGCCAGGCTCCTGCGATATCTACCTATCTATCCCCCCGGAGCTTAACAAAAGAGGGAGGGAGTGAGAGAGAGTGAGAAGAAAGGCAGTCACAGCTTCAGCTCCAGACCACCCTCTCTCCTCGTCCTCCTCTTCTCCTCTTCTCTCTCTCTAGCTCCACATCCATGTGTGAGTTCATCGCTGATTTGACTGTCTTTTGAGGATAGAAGCAGAGGACAGCGTGTGTTCCCCAGGATACAGCCGAGCTCCCGGTGGGATCAGGGTCTCGTCTGGTGCGAGAGAGAGAGAGACAGAGAGGGAGCAAGAAACGAGACAGGGAAACGGTACACGAGAAGAGAGAAGGAGACGGAAAAGAAGAGAGACAAGAGTAACAGACGCTGGAAAGCAAATTGAGGGGCATGTTCAGGGCAGCAGAGAAGAAGAGTGGGTCTGATTTTTAGAGCGGAGAGTGCAAGGAACCGGCAACCGGATCCTATCCATTCCTCCCCCCTCCTCCTCCTCCTCTTCCTCCTCCTCCTCCTCCTCCTCCTCCTCCTCCTCTTCTTCTTCTTCTTCTTCTTCTTCTTCTTCTTCTTCTTCTTCTTCTTCTTCTTCTTCTTCTTCTTCTTCTTCTTCTTCTTCTTCTTCTTCTTCTTCTTCTTCTTCTTCTTCTTCTTCTCCTCTCTCCTTTTACCCTCTCTCTGTCCTGCTCTTCAATTCCCCCTTTTGTTTCCTCTTTTGCCTGCTACTATCCGTTTAATATCTTCCTTTCCTCACTTCCTTCTCCCCGAACCCCTTTTTTGCTGCCACTCTGGATTCTCTCTGTCTCTCTTTCCAGTCCTGTCTCTATTTGTGAGATTCCCTGTGAGCTCCCAGACAAGTAGACAGACTGAAATCACAAGTACAATCTGTCCTCCTATCCCTGCCTTTCTCTCTGCGTTTATCACACACACACACACACACACACACACACACACACAAACACACACACATCTCAGTAAGAGGAGAACGTTCTCTCTCCGCATCCTCCACTCTTGGAAACAGTCGTCTGAAGAATCCTGGCCAGCCCCTTGGAGTGGTTTTACCCTCACCTGCGAGCTTCTATCTCCAGCCTCCAGGACCTTCAATTGGATTCCAGCTACATGGGAAAACGTTTGGAGCAGCAGCCAATGTACCCCCACTACACCTACTACTACCCCCCACTATCTCCAGACCAAGGTAGGATGGTCATCGAGGTTGACCTAATTTACCCCTCGAAACTCAAAGGGAAAGAATGTGCGTTGCAAATACAACATCACCTTCTTGTAACTGTCTATAAAGCATCTTCTTTTAACTAACTCTATATCTTCTCTATCTGCCTCTTTAAATCTCCTTCCTAATCAGTGAACGATCAAGACACATTCTCAACGTGTTTTATTTACAAGTAATCCTTACCTCTAGCATATTGTGTTTCTTAATCTGTGCACCAGGATCCAAAAAGGGGGGGTCAGCATATCTAGAGACTATGATTGTGTTCTACCAAACCAGGGAAAAGACCAGAATTTACTCGCTTTAGTTTAAAAAGGACTGAGACAGATGCTGAAATTGCCTCGCAACACAGCTTGTTAAATGGCACCATGTCCCCTCTCCCTCAGCCGTCTCTGAGCAGGGAGATATAGGTGTCACTCTGCTGGGTTTTTCCTTTTCCATCCACACTAAACGCTTGACCCCATCCTCCCCTCTCTGCGACCACGACAGCTCCAAGTTCAAGTTCAGGGCATGAGGCCCACCCTTCCCTCAGCCCTTGTTTTCTCTTCCACTTTGTCCCTCTCCCGCTCTGTCCCCCCCCCATCCCCACACCCTCTACCCCTCCCTTCACAGGCCATCCCCAGAACCATACTCACCCATGATACCATGTCGTAGACGTGATTGATGGAACCTGACACACCTCACCGATAACCAAGAGAACAGAAAACCGAGTTCACTTTCTTGAACTTGTCCTCTCACTTTGATTCCTACTGTCTTACTCACACATAGCATGCATACACAGATCCACTCGCACTAACACACACAAGATATTTCCCTCTCTGAGTCTTCTACCACCAAGAAGAGGAAAATGGATCGCTAAGGCCTGATCGATGGCTCCTGCATCATATCACCCAGCCCGCCATATCCCTTTGTCTGCCGTGATTCATTTGTTTTTCTTTTGCGTGATCGTAAGTGTGAGGAGTTGGCAGGTTTGCTGCAATATTTAGTAAATGTGTACATGTCAGTAGGCAAGAGAGATGGAGAGAGATGCAAAGATAAAAGTGTAGGCGTGGGATGCTATGAGAATAGAGCGATCATGCTATTGGGTGGACACAGTGTGGGAAGAACAGGTAACAAAATGATTGCTCCACTTTTAAAAATAGGTTGAACCTTAAACACAGACTGCCTGATGCATTTGCAGACTAATAGCAATACATCTAGTACGAACATGAATTCCTATCAACACATTGGGAGGATTGTCTTGATCAAGTTTCTCTTCCTAGATTCCAATCCACATGATGAGATACTGAGCATCCTGCCAATTTCCAATCTGATATCTATATCTTTTTGGACAGCTGCATAGTGCACACAAGACACACCTGAGAGCACCCAAATAGCTCAGCATCTCCACACAAATATAAATATCTCCTGTCATTTCTTAACAACTGCTCAAAAAGACTGAACACCCTAAAAATAACATTTAAATAAAGACATTTGCTGTGTTGAAAGAAGCAGTTACTGTCACCGCTCAAAACACAAAGATCACAAGTGGATGTTTGGCTGCCTTCATTTTGTAATTTAAAATACTTTCACATTGAAGAAATGTTCACCGCTTATGAACTTTTTATTACACACGGCCACAAGTTGTGGTTAGTTTGCGACAATTGCTGTGCAGATGAAAGCTGGCGGAGACGGGATCCAATAAACAAGGAATTTGGGGGGTTTAATATAGCTGATACCGATCAACCAAAACATTGGCTACAATATCAATCTGTCAGATCAACTCAATTGGTGATAGACAGGTTGATGACTATACACGTTTCTAAAGCGAATACAAGTTACAATATTTATTTTAATATATTCAGTTCAGTCCAGTAAACGCTGACTAAATGTAGTACTTTATTCAACGGCTTAAACACATCCACTGTAGCAGCTCTTCTTCTTAAATTCACAAAATAAGATTAATATTTCCAATTAACTGCACTATATATTTGCAAATGACGAGCAGATTGCAGCATGTCGACATCAGCGACTTATCTGCTGATCTTGGAGCTGCACACGCTCACATCTGGGCGCTGTCTGATGTTTTTAGGAACAGAAGCTGGAAACGGTTTGTTAACGCACATCTGTGATTCGGTTTGAATACACAACATCACCACTGACGAGCGGGCCTTTTTGTTCGCTAATGGAAGAGTAAATGCATGTCTGTTATTGGATAATATAAACGGTGTTGTTTTTAAATGTCCTTTTAATGAAAGGAATTCAAAGGATCTATATGGTAATTGTCTCTTGGCAAAGACTGTTCTTTTGTTTAATTTTTTCTTTTCCTGAACCGCATTAAAATGACAAAAACACGATTCATCTTCTTCGTTATTATAGTTTCAATTTATATTTTATTTTTTACAAATCATGCTCAAAAAGACTTTGACAGCCAGTGTTTCTGGCAGCAGTTTCAACATTAATTTAGCAAGAAACTGCATATTTACACTTGTAAAAAGATGCTTGTGATTGCACCAGATTTATAATGAACATGAAAGGGAATCTTATCTAATTTTCTAGCATTTCTAATCAGCTCTGTCAGGAAATCGAGGAGCGTCCAATAGAATTCACTGTGTGATTTGCAGGTTTATTACACGCGAGGTATTACGCTGTATGCACACGTACGTTAGATTAACTTCAACATTTGATGCGCGTCTGTCACGCCGTTTTATGTGTGCAGATGTCACCGTGTCACGCTGCTGTGTCTTGTTCTATGATTTATCTCTATCAGTTCAAGGTCATCTAATTTCTCTGAAGTATCTGCAACAGGCATCTGGCCCAGACCATCACTTCATTCCTTCCACTCTATCCATCCCTCCCTCCCACCAGCCCTCCCTCCCTCCCTCCGCTGTCAAGGTCAAATCAAATTGGATCCTACCCTCCCCAGTGTTGCCTTGCAGTGTGTGTGTGTGTGTGTGTGTGTGTGTGTGTGTGTGTGTGTGTGTGTGTGTGTGTGTGTGTGTGTGTGTGTGTGTGGTCTCTCATATCTATCCATATATGAATAAAACCTACATCTGTATGTCAGCTTTGTGTCCGTGACTGTACATGAGCCTGTAACTTTGTCCGTTAACGTGTGTGTGTGAACGTGGGCTGAATACATTTGCTCACTTTTGTGTGTGTAAGTGCATGTGTCTATCCTGTGATGATGCGAGTGTGTGTCTGTGTGTGTGCGGCCCCTGAACAGTGACTCCCCTGCCTGACCTCTTCTCGGTGCAGCTTGCTGTCATTAAAGCTCAACCGGGTCCCAGAGGAACTGTGTGTGTGTGTGTGTGTGTCCGTGTGCGTGCGTGTGTGTGTGTGTGTGTGTGTGTGTGTGTGTGTGCGTGCGTGTGCGTGTGTGTGTGCGTGTGTGTGTGTGTCTGAGGCCCAGTTATACATCTATATGGACCCTTACAACAGCTCAGTGTTTGATCTGCCTGTGCTGCTCTCTGACTTCAAATATGAGGAGTGTGTGCGTGTGGGTGTGCAGGTGGTTTTCAGGCTCTTTTCTTTGTGTACACAGGATAAGAGCAGACAAAGACTTAAAGGTTGTATTTATTGTATGTCCACTTTCTTAGCTCTTTCTCACCCACCCCCCCCCCCCCCCCCTCCTCTCTCTCTCTCCGCTCTCTCTCTCTCTCTCTCTCGCTCTCTATCCCTCCCTCTCTCTCTCTCTCTCTCTCTCTCTCTCTCTCTCTCTCTATCTCTCTCTCAGTCTCTCTCTCTCTCTCTCTCTCTCTCGTCTCTCTCCTCTCTTGCTCACTGATCTGATTGAGATGTAAATGGCCTCTTATTAATCTTGATTCCAGAGAGTGGAGGCTCTCCTCCTGTGGAAATCAATTGTGTGTGTGTGTGTGCTGCCTTACAATAGCAATCTTTAAAAACATGACATACTTGCTCAAAAAGCACGCACACACACACACACACACACACACACACACAAAGGCAGTTGTGAAATGACTAGCTTAAACTAACAATGCTTATCCAGATGACGGAGCGCGCGTAAATGTTCGGCTATTAAATAGAGGATTGCTCTTGCTCTGCCTCCATAATGGGCTATATGTACAGTTAGTGTACATTAGCAGGGGGCGGGGAAGGGCCAGCATGTAGACCTAGTGGCCCTTCATCATGTCTGTAAGAGGGTTTGAGGGGATCAGGGGGAGGGTGGATGCTGAAGCGCAGCTGCATTGTTGCGTTCTCTGTGTGATTTGTTCTAATGTAACTACGGGGTATACTAGCTAGGGGAACAAGCTATAGCTGAAATCTATCATTCACGTACAATCAATGTTTATTTTCTCAATTACCTCTGCAAGCTCAAGTTTCAGTCGACGTACTGTTGATGCCTGTTCTGTAGCTTAGAGGGCATGATTTAATCTATTGAAAGCATTTTTCAGGAAATCCAGTCTGTGAAATCCTTAATTGGACCAAATGAAAGTGCAAAACTAATTATCGTAGCTTGTGATTGTTGCTGTGACGTTTTGAGCGTTGTCCTGTGATTGGGGTGGAATGTGTCATAACTGCTCATTTCACAGCAATAACAACAACATCTGACATGTTGGCTTTTTGAGATTGGCATTCATGACATTGGTGACCGCTTGGTTTTTGACAAGGCAAATGCAGCCTGGTACGTATGTTTGTTCTTTTCTACCACAAAGCTTTTGATAATCAGAAGTTATATTGAAAACATTTTTATCAAGTTGATCAGCTGGACACTTCCTTAGATAATTCAGATATTCTTTATCTTTACTTAACATACATATCATTATTATCTACCCAAGATCTTCCTCATCATCAGTGTTTTGGTTTAATGAAAGAGGTAAAAATTAAACCCCAAAGTATGTTTCACATCTTGTGCTACCTTGTCATTTGCGAGCACCTTCATCATTTCAAGTGTTGACTGTAAAAAGAACTGTTATTTTTGATGACAGGGAAACAAGAGACAAGAGGGAAGGGGTTTGAATTATTATTATAATAATATTCATTTGAGTCCATCTCCTCTCCCCTTGTTTCTTTTCTCTTTTCTCAAACATGAGTGTATGTCTCTCTATATGTGAAACTACACCTGTAAAAGCTTGCATGTTTTGTGTCTAAGAATGTAGTAGCGCTATTCAAGTTTTTTAACTTTTCCCCCTTTGATGACGATCGGCCGAGGATGTGAATCTCTCATGATTATCGTTAAGAGCAAGACAAGAGAGAAGCTGAATGGGGCAAAAAAAAAAGGAGTTGCATTATCAACCAGCCGATCATTAGTTTGCTGCAGATCAGTGTGCTAATATGCTCAGTGGCACACAAGGAGCTTTAATGAGGGTAATGAGAAATAGCATTCAGCTGATATCAAAGTAATGGCACGCCCGGACAATATTCCATCCTTCAAATTAGCTTTTCACATTCAATTACTCTCTATTATGCGGCAGATAATTGTGGTCACTGTTTGCTTTAGCTGGGATGTGTAAACATCAGAAAGGTATGAGGGAGGAAGGACAACATGGAGATGTGTGTGTGTGTGTGTGTGTGTGTGTGTGTGTGTGTGTGTGTGTGTGTGTGTCTGTCCAAAAAAGCTGATTACCTCATACACTGAGCTGTTCCCTCTCCTCCCTTTTACTATCACTTCCTTCCTTCCTTGTTCCCTTCCAAGCTTCTGCTCCTCCTCTTGTCAAACATAAAGTACTTCGCCTTAGCAGAAACAGCGACCATAAATTATGCAGCACACATCACACACACATACAGAAACTGAATAGTGTGTGTGTGCAAAGTAAACAGAGGGTATAGGTTTTATGGCACGGCATGCATTCTTCTCATGCCCTGTTTCTCCTCACACATCTGCCTGCCTGTACCCGCTGCAGTTTTACAACTGCCATTATTATCATGACTCTATTCTGGTTGGATCTCAAGCTCTGCTCTTGATAGCATCATATGCCAATGTAGAGAATGGAGAACATCCTTATGTTGCCTTCTACCCAACACTCTTGCTCCCTGCTTTTTCTCTACCTCTCTCTCTCTCTTTTCTCTCCCTCCTACCATCTGTTCAGTGTGCTGGGCCTGGTTAGTTTTTACTGCTTAAAAGGGACTCTCCTAACCACCCATATATGTCCATTTTATTATTCTCCGTAGGCTGTTTCTATTCTTGTCCCAGTACAGTAACGGACGCTGACCAGTGCCTCGCTATGTTGGAAAGGAGTGCAAAAGCTTCAGCGGGTCAGCGCATGCACGGAGGGGTGAGAGAGGCTCACCCCTGCCAGTTTAGTAATATATGTGGAGGAGGGAGCGAGATGGTCGAGGAAAGGGGAAGTGAAGGAGAGGAGCAGAGTGAGATATATCAGGAAGAGAACAGATGGAGATAGCAAAAAGAATTCAAAAGATGAAGAAGAAAAAGGAGATAGAGATCCAAAGGGAAATAAAGAGCGGTGCAGTGAAGGAGACAGAAGTTGTAGGCTGGGTCAGGGAATAATGGTGCTGCTGCATTTTTAATAGTTGGCCACTTTGTAGCGACCCTTGTCTAATGGATTCTCTGCCTCTTAAAAGCTCCTGTCAGAGCCCTCGACCTAAAGCGGCTACACCACGGAAATTGCAGAGGGCTCCCACAGTCCCCAACACTTCCTGATGGAAAGCCCAATGATCTAATATTGTCCGGCAGCAAACATAATTCCAGTTAGTATACGCAGATGTTTTTGGCAGACCGTGTTTAGAGCTTAATTTACTTACAGGAAGCAGCAACTGAAATACTGAGGGAATAAAAAAAACACATTTTCAAGACTCGACTGATGTCAAAACTCTTTGAGATGTACAGCTCTGGACACCAGTGTGCCGGCTCTTAGAACACCGTGCTAAGTGCCTGACAAAGACTTCATTGGATGAAAAGGGAGAGACAGGGAGCACAACCTCTAGCTGTTAGCTATTTTAAGTGTGTGTGTGTGTGTGTGTGTGTGTGTGTGTGTGTGTGTGTGTGTGATGTGCAGTGCAGTGCAAAGGGTATGGCCCCTGTCCGTGAAGCAGATAGAAGGAGATTCTGTGTAGGGTTTTACAAATTCCAGTTTCTCTGCATTATATGGTGTGTGGCCTTCAACTATAGAGTAAAAGTTCAGACTCCTCACTTCCATTCATTAACAGAACAGGGTGATAGAGGACTGAAGTGTCTATGTTCTTCACACTCGACACTGCTCTTCTTTGGGTCCTGATGAATACACCTGCCATGACACGGTTTCGTCACACACACCCACCTCGCAGCTACTCAGAAACACTGGTGCAATACAGCCCGCTTCAGGTTCTGATTGCTTGTTTATTCAAATTTCATTAACATTGAATTTGTCACATGTCCAAATTGTGGCAAGCAATACACCCCCCCCCCCCCCCAAGTGTAAATTAGATCGCACCAACGGTTCTCGAGAAATGCGAGGACATACACACATACAGAGAGACGCAGATTCCTTGCTTTGTAGTTTGATGTACTATCACATAAATGATTCTTGAATCCTCGAGTGAGAGGGATTGTTTTACTGCCAAGAATGGTTAGCAAATAGTGAAATATTGTCTCACTGTAGTTTAGTCATTTAGAATGTTTTTTATAAAATGGTGTGTCCAGGTTTCAGCACAGAGCTGCAGTTACAAAGTGCCCTCACCTCCGGCCTTCTGCAGAATAGACATTTCTTCTTTTCAACCAAATTGAACAATTTTCCTCTATTTTAAAACACATTAGTAAAGCAAACTATTTTCACAAGAATTTGCGTTCTGACTGGATTTTGTGAGTTGGCCAATCATGTGATGCTAACGTACTACTTAGAGTCTTTTGTTTATTTTTGTTTTGTATTGTTCCCTCTTAACACGTGCTATTTTCTCATGTTGGTGAGAAAAAGATGTTATGTATTAGGATTCTATATTGTTTTCTTCGGGTCTGTTCCTACCTTAAAGATCATTAGCTGACCTTTGCGAGAGCCTTTTTACACAAAACCTGTTGACCCGTGATATCCGCGAGTCAAGCACTTAACTGCCGAGTGTGGGCGCGGGACACGAGTCAGGCAGAGCATCACACATGGGCAGATGTTGTCTGCATTTGTCACACCTACACCTACGTGCTATCACAGATACTGCCATCATGAATGTCATTAACTCCCTCCTTAAATTAAAATAATTGTAGTAGTGTGCTTGTTTTATGTCTTGATGAACAAAATGATTTGTTTCATGAAAGCCGGCTATATTATCGTACACATCTTGTTCAGACTTAACATCTATTAGTCGCATGTAAAAACAAATTGCATTTCATTAGCCCATCTTATCCTGTGTACGGTTGCCTGGGGTAAGAATATGTCGGAGAAAAATAAAAATCTATAAAGCTGATGTTTCAAGTGTTTACATGTAATCAAATGAACATGTTGTTGAGCAGTTCTAGATTTGATCCAGACCGTTGTGTTAACAAGAAATGTGATAATACTGTGTGTTTGCATACAGAATATATATATATATATATATATATATATATATATAAAAAACATTCATCTCCAACACACAATCATTATTTGCATACATTCTGCGCATTAAATATATGATGTCATTATCACCATCAGCGTGGGGATTTGGTTGGCACATTTCTTATTCTCCTTTTGTGTGAGGTGTGGGGGGGGGGTTGAGCGTTGGTGGGCGAGTGATCCCTACACCAGGGACCAGAGAGATAATTGAAATAATGGCCTGAGGGATTTCCCCCCATGTGTTGTTCCTTATCCTACTTAGCTGTTGCTTCCTACTATCTCGTCTCCTTTCTCACTCTCACTCTTCTCCTTGTATCTTTTATTGTCTCTATTTTTGTCTTAGGGTAGCTACACACACATGTTAATTCATTTAAATTCCTTTATAATACATTTACACAGTTAGTGTGAATCGATCTGTGACACATTTCAGTCATTTTGTTATTTACCCTTCACTCACTCAGTGTCCTTACATTTCACAGAATTCCTTTTAACATCCTCCAAAGAAGTGGACTTGTTGAATCCATCCATTGGTGGAGAGCGGAGAGAGAAATATGGGCAGTGATAGCTGTAGTCAGGAGTTTGAATGTGAAAAAGACTCTGATTATCTTTTGCTACATATCGCGGAAGAAGGTCTCCAAGCACTCGTGGACTTGATGGCATGAACCTGTTCATTGTTTCTCTTTCTCTAGCAGCTGAGCACACCTGGTCTGTGTAAACACATGTGAAGTGTGCGGACATCGGTGACTATAAAACTGTCAGTACTGGACACTTTATATACATTTCGTTCTACACACATTATAGTTTCCTTGACATCTGTCAGCATGTTTTATTCCAAACTCAATATCCACAGTGCAAAAGTAGGATGACTGTATTACACTAGATCTACTGTACTAATAATTACTATAGAGATGACGTTATACACTGGAGTCATGGAGTGTACTGGAGCTGACATTTTGGCAGAGCTAAATAACAAAATATTGAATAAAGACATGAACCCTAAACCTTAAACATGAAAGGAAATGTGAGATTGTAAGAGTTCATTTTGAGATGTCTGTTACGGGGTTACTGTGTAACTGCACCTCTGGGCTGTTGCAGCTATGGAGTTACCATCTGTGGAAGGCAAGAATTGTGATTGTAAAAAAAGGCTCAATTTTCTTTTCAGCAACACAGATGTTGCAAACTGTTCAGCTCAGCCCGATCATAGCCTCATATTTATTAATGAAACGTGGTGTTACCTTCCCAGCGCTACACATATCGCAGGGTAAACTAGAAGGGCCCTTGGAGAGCGAATACCTTTGCCAAAGCCGCTTTCATAAGTTAAACATATTGTGTGTTTCCGCCCCGTGATTCAGATCCGCTTAAAAATGTATTAGGTTCTTCCTCGGCCCATGCTTTACCCTTTCACAAAGTTTCATGAAAATCAGGCCAGTGGTTTTTCTGTAATCCTGCTGACAAACAGATCAACAAACACAACCGAAAACATAACCTCCTTGGCAATAAGAATATGGCCTGATCACATATGATACAGCCGTCTAGTGTTGTTGTGGTGCGATCAATGGGTGAAATCTCCCGCTGAACTATAAGTCAAACCTACACCCTCTTGTTAACCCCTTGTGTTAACAATAAATCCATCTTGAGCCCTACGTGTCAGATTTAGGCTGTACACGGCTAAATAAAGTCACAGAGCTTGCGCTTATTTTACACAAATTTGCCTTAAAACCTTAAAGCACAAAGTTTATAACCCTCACCTTTTTCTGGGCCAAATAATAGCAAGACACTAGGATTTGAATCTTCATGTGTGCTTTTGTATCTTTTTCAAAGCATGAGTTTGTGTGTGCTGAAGACGACTGCCTATCGTGAAAGAAAGCTGCCACCTTCTACCCACATTAAAGTTGTAAAAACTGCTAAGATTACAGTGAGGCATCCGATAGAGGAGCATCAAATCCAAAATCAATCGTCTCATGCCTTAAACCCCCTAAACTTCTTTTTATATGTATTGTTTTATTCAAATGTTACCACATTCTCACATCAATATTAAAGAATACCAACAACAATGAGAGAGAAATTACAGTTTATTTAGAAAAGAATGATATATTCCTCAGATGTATAATCAGAAAACCCCTAGAAAATATTCAACCCTATCACGCACAGTGCCTTCTCCTCAATACTCCAGTCGATACTTACTGACTAAACATTGATGTTTGAATCTGTGCCACTTAACAGTACTTGCTAGCACACAGGACACATTATTTGTACCCAGCAGCGCAGTAAGACGGCTTAAAGTGTGAACAAACTGTGGATCTCACCCTGTGTACTTATTCTATCTCCGACTGAGTGGAATATATAAAGAAATGCAGTAAAACTGCCACAGTGTTGGCCCTTACAGACAGTTTAGCCGGGTTACAGACACACTCTTGTCCCTGAGCCAGAGGTGGCTGGCCAGGCCAAACATCTCCTATTCCCTGCTAATGAAATCCTGAATAAAACCCTCCCTGCTCGGCTTGATCCCCCCCAAACACAAACACAGACACCCCATCTCCAGGGTTCTGGCACGCACACGCACACACACACACACACACACACACACACACACACACACACACACACACACACACACACACACACAGAACCCCTGCAGTCCCAGCCAGGGATTATCCTAGGAAAACACTCCTTTTGTTGGGCCCCCGTCAAATTACTTTTTAGAGCTCTCATGCTTTTTTATTTACTTATCAGAGCTGTCTACGTGTGTGTGTGTGTGTGTGTGTGTGTGTGTGTGTGTGTGTGTGTGTGTGTGTGTATGGGGGCATGCATGTTAAGGCAGTCCAAACATTGCAGGCTGATTGCAAGGAGCACATCCAAAGCGAACGTCACTAATGACACTTGAGAGTAAGCTGTTTATATTGCCCTCAATTTGTGTATGTGTGTATGAGAAAGAGATTGTGTGTGTGTGTGTGTGTGTGTGTGTGTGTGTGTGTGTGTGTGTGTGTGTGTGTGTGTTGTGTGTGTGTGTGTGTGTGTGTGTGTGTGTGTGTCTACTCATATGCCAATGATTTTCTAAAAATAGCATAACACCAAATCACCATGTTGTGTGGCATTTTGGCAGGCCGGTCAGGGATTTATGACATTTCAACATGACATTTATGAATAATGACACTGATACTTATAAACAAGAACATGGTTCGAGTTGCGCTTCCTATAAGCCGGCTGCTTCTGGGACTCCACCTGCCTCCGTGATTAAATATTTGGGAAGTTCTGCACGACTACTTCGACCCATCACCAGAAGAAAACAACAGCATCGGTTCAAACGCTACTAATAAATTCCTTTTAACCATGAAACCAATATTTTTCTAACCATAACTAAGTAGTTGTACCTGCCTAACCCTAACCATAACCCTTTTAACTAGACACATCCAATATGTGTTTTTCAAACAGTGACCTTTTTTTTGTTCCTTGAGAACTTGCTGACTGAGTGAGTATGGAGTTCAGGGAGACCTCTATGAAGACTGCCAAGACTACTTTTGTTCTGTGGATAATTATTTTCTGGGGTACCAACTCTCAGCCTGGGCAATGGCCAACACAGTTGACTGGGCACAGATTGTAAAGCTACATTCAGCTTCTATTCATTCACACTACTGCCTCTCCTCAGAGACTACCAGTGTTTTTCAAAGTTGTGAGATAGTGTGTTGTGTGCAAGTATGTTTTGGTGTGTGACTGCCCATAGTGTGTGTGAGCGGATTTCAAGAGCGAGTGCGTTTGTGGGTTTGTGCCTGAGACTGCCGAGAGATGAGGCGAGAGAACCAACGTGAGAGATAAACAGAGACTAACAACGAAGGAGGAGAAGTGAAGCATGTGTACGTGTGTGCCGAGGGTGCAAACTAGCTTTGTAGCTCTCAGTGAAGTGTTGATTTAAGTGGAAGTGGAGGGAGGAGATGGGATAAAAGGCCTGACTAGATTAGGCTGGCACACACTACTGAGGCGTGCTGTCCTGCCTGGCCTCTCAGCGCACTCTGAGCGTGCGTGTGTGTCTGAGAGACTAGTACTTGTGTGACAACATTGAGGACGCTCGAATTGGGATTTGTGTGTGCAGCTACTGTTGGATGCACTTACTCTACTGCTGATATTAGTGCAGCTGTACAATAAAGCAGCAGACTAGCAGAGCCACCGCAGCCACTATAACAGTACGAAGGATACTAATCACAGTTCTGACATCTCAGCAATATCCTGTGCTGTACATAGTGTTACCACGGTGAAGTGCCATCATGGAGGGGTAGTAAGGAGGTTTTACAGTATGTCATCCTCAGTTGTGCACGTCTCTGCTGAATGCCGTGCATTCTTTATCTCTGTGGAGGAGATGGGAAACAGATTACAGACTTTGCAGCTGTGTTTTTCTCTCCATCCTTTAATATACTTATATACTTATAGAGTTTTTACCAGTATGAGGCTGAATTACCATATATTCAAGCTCCCCGATCCAGACACCCCGCTGTTTAAAGTCAAGGAAGTCTCCAACAATAATAGTTCATTGGCTAAGTCGCTTTGCAGAACTGTCATTCCTTGTTAGTCTTTTTCTGTGTGTAGGAGACTGACAGTTGTGGGTAAAAATAACATTTCAAGTGGTTTTAAATGCTTGAGGTGTGCTTGATTTAACTTGGAACAGACAACAAAACAAGCTTCAAAAGCTGCTTGTACAATTTGACAAGTCATCTGGCCCTCTTGCCTTTTTCAAATATTGAAAATATATGCCGCCGCTCTTTTGTCAGGCTTTAAAGAGCACCTCATATTATTGGCAGGGTGTTTGTGCAGTAAGGTTTAACAATCACCTGGCTTTTATTATTAACACCGCTGGATGAGTAGGAGCCCGTGTCACCTTCTGGCAGCAGCGAGGTGAGAGTTAGCTGAAGCCACTGCTACATAACAGTTCATCATAATTGTTTGTTTTTTTTGTTCGGTGCTGCTTCGAACTCCACCACCATGCTGACATTTGTGCTGAACTATTGGATGAGACGGAGACATTAGTCTGCTACATGTGGTACAGCAGTAATCTGCATATTTCATTGATTTATCTTCCTGTATCAATAACGAAGGGCCAGGGAGGCAGAATCTCGCTGTGCATGGATGTTTGCATCCTTGTATGCTCATGCTCAGTTGTCCAGCTGTGTATAAAGTGCATTTATAGGCTTACTTAGTATGCACTTTGTTCATTAAGAAGATGCATATTGCATAAGGAGCATCTACGTAGCAATACTATTGTACATTTAGGGTACGTTCTTATCAAATCTTGTTCTTAATATTGTTGTATATTTGTGTCTGTGGGTGTTTCTGAGGGTTCCTGCTGTGCTGTGTTTGGGTTGACTTATGACTCAGGCTGATTCACTGACTCATTCCAACACTATTGAAGTTGGCTGAGCTGCGCCAGATTTCCTCACTGTACTCACTGTACACTGTGTCTCTTCTGTTAATCTTAATCTAAAATAATGGCATGGGTTAGCCTCTGTAGAAATATACATACCAAATACATAACCTTATTTTAAAATAATTCTGAGACGATACATTCTAATTAAAATGTGAACAAGTGATCTTTTGCCCAAAATCATCCCTAATGGCTGAATCCTGTGTTTCACACCAGGCACCAGTCATTTGATTGAAATGTTCCTCCTTGATAAGCAGCAGCAGATACATGCAGTTAGTAGTATTATTATAATCCCATCATTTTGTTTATTATTTTTAATCTCTTTTGCCCCTATCACTAAGTAAATCTGCCTTTTCTTCCTGTAACTGATGTCCCAATGTTTCACACTTTTGAATGAATCCTCATCAATACAAATGTTTAAATGCGATACTGTGTAGATTGTACAGACTCATACTCATGCACACACTCATGCAGAGGTAAATGAGATGTACAGCAAGTATTTGTATGTGATAAAATCACGTATACACTCACACAGAAGCACACACGCAGCAAATGTCAACCGCTAGATTAGATGCCGTGGAGGCGCTGCGTACAATAGGAGGAGCATTCAGTGCACTGCTGTGACAGAAAATACTAACTGTAGCACTCTTACCAATACCAACCCTGGAATTATCCTCTCAGCAGAGGTCTCTCTCAGTCCTCCCTGTCTGTCTCTCGAGAAGAAATCAATGATGTGGGGGACACTCAGCCAGTACGGTGGGAGACCCACCTGCATACAATAACGGGATCTTTTTTTTTCTTCTGTCGAGAATACGAAGAGAATGCAGATGTAATCTGATGCCGTTGTTTTCAGTCTTGACAGTTTTAACAATCTGACTTTGCCACCAGTTTCTCCTCTAATAGTGTCCAATATCTCTTAGAATAGTTTTGTGTGGTGCAAGTTAAAATGATCATACTGATGACTGAATTCTACACTTTAGTTTCGCATTATCTCAGAGGCACCATAGTGGATTAAATGCTAAGAAGACAGAGGTGAAACTGCAAGCAATCTTCTTATTGTACTGCGGTAAATTGATCCAAAGGATTATTTTCAAAAAGTCAATGTATTCCACCAATAGGGGGGTTAAATTGAGTAGCAGGTACTTGGAAAAAAAGGAAATAGTAGAGAGATAATACTATAAAAACATCTCTATACATGTAGCTGCATTGCCACTGCACTGTACATATCATAGCATAATGGACATTACACAATCACACTGTGATCACCCCCCCCCCCCCCCCCCCCCCCCCCCACACTTCACTTGAGCCTAAAGCTCTACTCCTATTCACAAAGACACGAAGGTGGAGCAGACCCAGGTGGTGTTGGTTACAGTCTGGAGGAGGTGTCTGGTAGTTTGTACATCACAGAGGATGACGGGTCAAGAAAGTTAAAGCACAACAGCAGAGGAGACTTTTATATATATAAATAAAGGGGAGAGTCAGAGTACGGGCGGACTTAGTTAAGGCAGAGAGGAGAATAAAAGGGGGGAGAATGGGAAATCTGAAGCGCTTCTAAAATAAGCTTATTAGAGGAGAATTGTTTGACTCCCTCATATCGAATCCACCCCCCCCCCCCCCCCCTCCCCCAAAGTCAACCCCTAACATACACTGAAGATATTAACTTTTTCAAATCCACATTTGCTTCAATATTTATCATCAGATCTATATCGCTAGGGCGCTACGGTTCGAAAGCTGGAAAACAGTCGCACAGATTTGAGGAAAAATGCAATCTGGACTTCACAACAGTTAATCAGAGACAAGAAGTCCAGCCGAATTACAGATTGAGTAGCAACCCCAGACAGACGGGACATGGGGCTGACAAAAGTGGAGAGGCAAAACAGAGACAAAGCAACACAGGCAGACTCTTGCTTTCTTCCAAAGTACAGCCACAAGCTGTTGGTCTCAGTCTGCCAACCTAGCTCAACTTCCCAGCCGTAGATAAGCTCTCTGTGTGTGTGTGTGTGTGTGTGTGTGTGTGTGTGTGTGTGTGTGTGTGTGTGTGTGTGTGTGTACATAATTCATAAGCGTAGCCAAATCATGATCTAGAGATTATCACGACCATTGGCACAAAGGAGGAGAGGAAGGGAGGAAGAATGGGAAGAGATAGAGAATGAAAAAAGGGGTGGGGGGCTGCGGGGTGTAGTTAGCAAGGATATACAAATGCAATTGCAGGTTACAGAGCACCAACTATTTTATATTCACCCCACACTTAGCTGTATGCACCAGCATGTGTTCACATACACATTCCCATAGGCTTCCTGTGTATAACTCTCTGTTTTCTCTATCTCCATTCAATGGCTCCCCTCCCTCCCTCTTTTACTTTCAAGGAAGGGTAATCCCTCTTGTAGCTAATGTGCTGTGACATTTCATGGTACAATAGGATTTGGGAGACACTATGTATTCTCATAGTGCCGGGGTCTGGCTGATAACCTCGCTGTCGGGGTGATTTTGGACTGCAACAACTCTTGGACTGGTTTCTTTTTTTTTTTTATCTCACTTTGGAAATCAAATTCTCAAGGTGGGAATGCAGTTCACAATAACACGGACTGTGAGATGACACTTCAGGGCAAACTCCAATAACCACATATGGTCACACAATAGTTCGAAAAAATACCATGTTACAGATTAATGTGCTTTTGAGTGGCGACAGCCAAACAAATCTTTATTGTAACTGAGTGGTTTATGTTTGACATATACTGTGTACTACTTGGATCCCCTTCTGACCACATTATTAAAGAAGAGGTTTCGTTGAAGCTCATCCATCTTCTGCAGTTCCTATGGTCTGTTCCATACTGCCACTTCCTTGTAACATAATAATGGCACAAATAGCTCTCTGTTCAATACAGTTGCATTGCCATTTTTCTTTTGGGGGGTAGTAGAGGTAGTAGAAAGCAGAGGAGGAACCCCTTTGGCCTTGATTTAGTTGATTTTGTTTGAGGCAAGCTGTGCATTTAACAACTAACTCATTAAAGGGATAGTTTGGATGTTTTGAAGTGGGGTTGTATGATGTTCTTATCCATAGTCAGTGTATTACCTACAGTAAATGGCAGTCGGTACGCCCCGAAGCACTCACACAGAAGCTGTACTGCTGTACCAGACTCTTTTGACAAAAACATTCATTTTACCTTGAAGAACAGGGGAGTTGCTTATCTACAACTGCCTCGACCGGTTACTTAGTTTGTTATTATTGTGTGACTTTGGTGTTTTAAAGGTGTTAGTTTGGATGTTCTGCGATGTAAAATGATTGTTTTTGTCAAAGAAGTCTGGTGGCTTTGAAGAGAGCGTAGATAAAGGCTTCAGTTCCCCGTCAGAAACATATACTGTATAGCGGTCTGACGTCAAGGTAAAGCGCTGAAAATGATTTTAAGATAGCGTACACTTACACTGATATTGATTCTTTTAGGTGGGCCTTTCTTCAGGTTGCTAAAATATGTGTTACTGCTGCTCCGTCGACAGCACTTATGCTGGTAATTATGTCTGCTTTTCCAAACTGGGGATGTGCCGACTGTCATCTACTGTAGGTAATACACTGACTATGGATAAGTACTGTAATACATCCCCACTTCAAAGAAATCCAAACTATACTTTTAATGTAAAATATAAGTGTTATAGCTGAACAGAATGTCTCACTTTTATATAAAGGTAGAATATTGGCGCGTGGGAGGTGATATGATACAGATAGCAGGGTTTCCCCTTTAGATCAGCTGAGGGCTGGAGTGCTTATCTCACCAACAGAGGTGATGTGTGAGGATAGGATACGAGGGCGGTAAATGTGCTCGTCAACCTTCAGGCACAGATATGATGCTGCCAGAATGCCTTTAGCTGGACGGCGCTTACGGACTTTGGAGGTAATAAATGTTAAAAACTCTGCATGACATTTATTCTGGGTTCTTTTTTCAGATTGTCTGAACAAATTTGGGTCGTATGACGGGAATGAATGAGAGCATCAGAAACATACAAACCGATAAAGATCTCAAGTATTACCCTCATGCTTATAGCTCTTTACATCCCTGGATTGAGCACCCAATGCACTAGCACCTTACCCTGAGAAGTCGACAAGCAGACAAAACTGTGAGCAGTTTTCCGTAGCTAAAATATGCATTGTTCTTACTCTGATATTATTCAATACACATGTAAGGTAACTCTTGTTCAAATAATGTGATGAACATTCTCATTTTCCACATTGATATGCATATGCAAAAAGGCTTAACTCATATTGGCACAGAGAGGGCTAAGGTACATAAACAGGCTCTTGCTGTGATACAAAATATTAATAATGTGTGGTTATGAGGTTATTGCATTACAATAAAGACTTGCCCTTCATATTATTTCCCCATTATTCAAACTGCAGTGAAGCCTAGAGTCCTGAGAAGGCCACTTCGATTCACAACCTGTCATTATCTTCTGTGGAAAGTCAAGCCTTAAATCATCAAATGAATTACTTTAATCCGAGTCATGCAAAAGGCCTCTGATGCTTCGCCGAACGCTTTCCTTAGCTAAATGCAGATTACAACTGAAGTGAGCCGAGTGTTTATCTAGCTAACAACCGTACGAGGGGACTAACGTCTTGTCGCTTCGATTTGCCGTAAGATTTGTTTTGAGAGGGTAACAGCGAGCGTGAGACAGATAGAAGCCGGGAAGCGTCACGCCCAGATTCATGAGACGGGGGTTGGCAGGCCTGCTATTGCTGTTTTGGCTGACTGTGTTATACCTGGAGGGAACTCGACGCTGCCGCTGCTACACTGTAGCCAATTTAGCTGGAGCACAGCTGCTAAGAGGCTCCCCGAGGTGTGTGTGTGTGTGTGTGTGTGTGTGTATGTGTGCTTCAGGATTAAGCCACAGCACCAATTAAAGCCTCAGACTGGTTTTTAAAGGATAAATTATTAACAGCAGAAGTGACCTCTTTGGTGGCCTTTTCTCCTGCCTCTCCTCTCCTCTCGTCTCCTACCTTCCTCTCCTTACATCTTCTCTTTCTTTGCCTTTGCATGCTTTAGTTTTTATTCTTTGCAGTCCCTTTTTCTTTCACTTTTTACTAATGTCCCTTGCAGTACGACCTCCTAAAAGATTATAAGTGAATTTCATTTAATGTTTGGGTTTTTTACTATTTCAGAATTGAAACAGAAAGTCTGGGTGTATATTTTTGAGTGTCCCTAAACTTGCAATCCAAAATCTAAACTTTCATCTTCTCACCAGGCAAAAATAAAAAAGGCAAAGATACGTTCTATCAGCAGAGCAGATTTCTCTTTGTTTGCCTCTCTTTAACTCGCGTCTGTTCACCATAATATTTCTCTGACAAGATGTATTTTCGCTCACTGAATACTTTGGTATATTTATGCCTCCAGGATACAGTTGGGCTTGATTGTTTCTCTATGCAGCTGCATTCCCCCTGTGTTCAATAGCAAAAGCATGTTAGCCGGTAATGGATACTTTTAACCTTTCCCAGGTAATTTGATCAGGCTTTTAAATCAATCCAAGCACACGCACTGTCTGGGTAATGATTGGTGAATACATCGACTGCTGCTCTCACAGTTCAGCTATATCTTTTTTTAAATGGGCGAACCATGTCTCTTTCTGATTTGATGGATGGTTCAATACTGGATTCTGAATTATAAATGTGAGCTGCTGTGTATCATCTCTCATGGACAAGAGGAGTGAGAGTTGAAATGGTTTAGAGACCTAAATGTATTTAACACCGGGGTTACTTCATGCTGTCATTCAGTATTCCAGCAAATGGAATTTCCTGTGGAAAATGGTGCGGCATCCCCTCACTATATTATACTGGTCCAGTGCCTCGTCATAATTCAGATGCAATTTGTTTTGACAGTTGACTCTATTAACATACTGTTGGAACACAGTGCACAGAATATAAATTGTGAGTTTCATTTCTACAGTAAAGTGTATACAGTGGAAGTGCATTTCTAAATGAAAATGAAAGTGTAAAATCACGAGGCTTAACTCCTATCATGTGTGTCTGATGCTTCCCTTTGACTCTCTAGTCTGGCTGTTATGTATTTCTCTTTACCACATTTTTCTCAGATGTTTCTATCTAATCTTCCACCTGAGAAATAAAGAACATTAATGGTTTGACTGAGCTCTACCTTTGTTACGATGCCCTATTATGGATTTCCCCTCTAGATATCCTCGGGTCATCATCTGATCTCAGTCAGCGGGCTTGGATTCCACTCAATATGTTCTTACACTCTGATCTCTTCCTCCCTCCCTCCATCCCTCTACTCCTCCCCCTTCTTCTCTCTTCCCCTGAATTTTTGCTCCTCTCAGATTTGATGAAGGAATTTAATTAGAGCACAGACAGAACAAGGAAGGAAAGAGTGAGGGAAGGAAGCAGAGTAATAATGAATGCTCGGTGACCCTGAGAGCAGACGAGGTAAAGATAATTGTGTTTGAATCAAACCTGGTCGATCTGGCGGAGAGAGGCATATTGAACCTTTATATTACATTAGACGAGACTGTATATGGATGTAGTAGTGCATTGACGCTGCAACATTGCCTCACTTAGCCTACAAGTGAAATTACCGGTAACCCCTGAAGTACCCGTGCAGGATCACGAGTTGAACAATCGCCTTACATCACATGTCGCTGTTCGCTGCCATAACTTAGCGAGTTGACCTTAAAAAGGAGTTCTTGTTTCCTGTGTTTTCATATGACTTCTATTAACATAGATTATGTTGATAGGATACATCGACCTTGGATTTGTTTTACGGTACTCCTCAGCTGTGTCCTGTTGTTGACTGCCAACACACATCTGATAATTGTAGGGACATTTTATGTGTATTTTTACATTTCCTAATTCTCAGTTTAAAAATATACAATAATTGAATGAATCCTCTCTGAGGGATACAGGTTCAGTCTTTATGGTCATATTGCCCTCATAATAAAAGCTAATAGATACAAAAACCTTGATTGTTAGTTGCAAGGTAGCTAATTAATAACAGTAGTTTTTGTTGCGCTTGCTCGCTAATCTTTAGCCGTCTAACTGTGGGAGGGATTGCCATTACATTTTTACACACGTGTATGTTATATGTACTTTACATTTAATGCTAATTATTCAAATATAGCATGTTAACACCCCAAACTAAGATGGTCAACATGGTAACATTATATTTGCTACATGTTTTAAGATGAATAAAAAGATGTTAGCATGTTAGCATGCTGACATGCTTTGTTTAAAGCACCACTGTACAGCATCTGAGCTGTTAGCATGGCATGTCTTGTTATAGCTCACACGCTTATCTAAAGCCACCATTTATGTTTTTAAGTAAGTGGTCTGCTACATGATACATATATTATATAAATATATAATATATGTATTATTTATAAATACATATACTGTATATATATATATATATATATATTATTTATTTATTTTTGTTTGTCTGTTCATTCTCTGTTTTCGCCTTGATAATGTGATTTGAAGGGGTTTATCCTGGTACACAATATTTTTGAGCACCATTATAAACCAATGTTAGGAAATATAGATTGGCACTGACCCTACAGTGCTTTTCCATAACCTCTACCTCTGCAACAGACTTTCACAGTGCACAATCTATTCACTAAAACCTGATATTATTTCTTAGCTGCCTCTTCCAGTAATGTGATACGTTGCCATCCCCATTTTTGTTGCCTTCTATGCTGATCACATAATATACTGTATGTCACGACCTGTGATGTTTCTACGCTTCTAGAGACATTTTAATTGATTCACTAATGAGAGTAGACCTCCCCCCCACACACACACACACACACACACCTGCCAATTGCTATCTTTTCAGTTTCTCATTGTTGCTGTGAGAAGATGAACTCAACACACACGTACACACACACACACACACACACACACACACACACACACACACACACACACACACACACACACACACACACACACACACACACACAGAGACATGCAGTTCCTATCTTTTCAGCTTCTCATTGTTGCAGTGGAGAAACATTATTCTGTCTGCACACTTATTCTATAGTCTCCATTCTTTGACCTGACGCTATATAAGCATTCTGTCTTATTCTTATGCCCTCTTATTCTGATGGTAATTTGACTGCCTGAAAGGACTGGCAGAGGATTGTTCTGTCTCATTCAACAAAATACGCTAAAAAGTCATTCCTGGGATTAAAAAAAGCTCTGCGGTGGTTTTCCAGAGCTCTGTTGTCATCTCTGCAGTTGCCCGTCGGCCCCCCGTTCATATGCTAATGAGCCAGAGCTTGATTGTTTCCTCATATTTTAATCTCCTGCACGATGTTGGTGGAGAGGGGGGGCAGCAGATAGGAAAAGTCTGAGTACGAGGAAGAGATGAGACGAGAGGAAAAGCGATGATGGACCAGGAAAAGAAGAGAGGGGCAGAGGCTGGCGGCAGCAGAGGAATGGAGAGGAGGAGAAAGTTGAAGACAAAACACGAGGAGATGAAGAGTGTGTGCAGAGGTAAAGGGACATGAGAGGGCAGGAAGATATTATGAATATGCAAGGAGGAGACGATAAGATAAAGAGGGATAGAATCGCTGCTGGATAAGTGGCAGGTAGGAATATACTGTACAGTTCACCTTATAAGGAGACATCCAGAGTTCATTAGCTGCAACAAAGAACTGGAGCTGCTGCTGTTGAAACTCAATATTTAACATTGCTTCAGTTTAAACTTTAAGGGGAGTCACTAAAGAACAATGGAAGCCCCATACTTTCTTCTTTTAAATATGTCTATATAGAACTAATCACAAACCCTGTCTGCTGCCGCTCATCATGCATACTGCCGGGTTGAAACACTGACCAGGGGGCAATGAGAGGAGGAGCAAGAGAGACTTTCTTGAATAAACGGATGTGTCATTTGCATAAATATGCATAATAAAAGAGCTTTGTGCAACGCTCCTCTTCAATATGCATCCTCACCCCCTCCCCCCCCTTGTAACTTGCATGCTAGAGGTCGTGCAATTAAAAAGGAAGAATGTAGCATATTACTTTTTTTTTAAGGAAAAATCATCACAGTGACTTTTTAAGTCAAATGCAGTGGAATGATTTTCTTGGACATCACTCGGGAACTGTGTGGGGTTTTATTTTTTTAGAAAGGGAGCGCAAGGTCAGCCACTTTAGCGAAGGTAGATGTGTTTGTTACTTTGAATGTTAGCAGCAGAAATAGCTTACCATGACTTGAATCTGAGCCAGCATGGGCATATAACACATGTTCAATATGAGATGTGCCAGTGAGGACAGTAACACTGAAAGAATGGAACTAACATGTTGGTTGTATTTTTGGGAAACGTGCTGTTATGCATGTTCTAAGGCTTTTTGTGTTGCTCTCTTTTTCCATTTGTTATGGAAGCAGTATCTTGGCTAGGTATATCTTGCACATACCCAGAATGTATACACTACATTTATTCCATTTGAGCTATCGCCCATTTTCTGTCAGCTCCAGATCTATTGGCAGAGCAGGAAAACGTCCTTAACATCCGTGTCTGCCTGTTGTTGAGTACACTGGTGGACAGACTGTCCAAAGCCAACGTCTTTCAAATTCAATTCTCACTTTGTTCAATATCTGCGGCAACCATATATGGAAAATACCATGTGTTTAAGGTCGGGGAAAAATTGTGGCTACGGCAAATAAAATACAGTATACTGTTAGAGTTAGCAACTTAAACGCTTGGTTAAGTTTGGACATCCATCAAGGTTACAGCTAATAAAGATGCGAGCATCTGTTGCAGGTCTGTGAAAGTCTCCAGTCTCCTGAATCCTCTCTGCATTCAACCCGCCTCTTCTTGCTATGTTTTAAGAAGTGACTGTACTTTGATTCAAGATACAAATACCTAAAGATGAATTGTATTAACTTCTTAATGCAATTCAAGCTCTAGAAATACATTATCTGAACAAATAAACACATGCAGAATATACCCAAATATAGACACAGTTTTATCTGTTTCCCACTTCTCCCCCCACCACACACACACACTCCCTTGACCCCAAGAACAATAGCCGTGCAGCCAAACGCAGATTCAAATCAATCTCGAGTCAAACAGCTTGCCTGTAAACTCACACATAGCCTGCACCTCCCCTCTCTCTGACCTTCTCAGAAACACAGCCACAGGAATTCGCTGAGAGTTCATCACAGCCTCTCCATCATCTCCTTATCTCCCACCAGGTCAGTCAGCATCAAGCCCAAACTACGTGTCCCCCTGGGATGTTTGTGCAACTTGTTTATGACAGCCCAAGTGTTGTTGATGCTTTTGTTGCTGATGTTAACTGGAGAGGTAGAGGGCTGGAACACGGCGTTCCACTGGGAAGCAACCTAGACGACCTGATCTTCTGAGGAGACGGAGAGAAACGGGGGGGGGAGCGGTTGTTTGGGAAGGGGACTGGGAGAGTGACATAAGAGAGGAGAGAAAGTTAGGAGAGAGGTGAGCGATAAACAAGGAGACTAGAGAGACAGAAAGTGGAAGCACACGAATGGTAATGGCGATGAACAGGCAGAAAGCATACGGCAGCCGAATGAGAGATCAGCGTTAGAATAGGTGGCTGCATTGTCCTGCTCGCTCTAATATGTAGTAACAAAGACTTTATTTTCAGAAGACATCAGCACTGACAGAATGGGTTTTTATTATGTGAGAGAAGGGAAACATTTTGATGAAAAAGATGAGACATTTTACCAGCAGTATTTCTTAAATGTGTTTGTGTTGAATATGGTTACAGATACTGCTTTACACTCCAATTTCATTACAAAAGCCGTACAAATGTTGTGGTTTCCTGAAGCACTATTATCCTGATGAGAGAGTAAATAGGTTGCGCAGACTATAGTCTGACTGTTCAAATTTCTAATATTTCTAATTAAAGTGATTTTTCCATTCTGATTGACCTTACAGTGATCTCTTAAGTCGAGGCTGATGCAACTTGCAGACACTCTGGTAAAACACGATTTCCAGTTATGTCTGCCTTAAAAAACTGAGTGTCTGCAGGTTCTGAAAAACTGAAACAGCCTTAAATTGCAATAATTATGGCTTTATTAGCTCAGGGGTATAGTTAAATCTAATATTACACTTGTACAATGAAGTGGCTGGTGTGGTATGTTTTACAAGGACTCATATTTTACCGTATATTTCAACTTCAGATTGGTTCAGGTTTATTATCATAACTGGCATAAAAAGAGGTCTTTAAAAGTCTTACATTTAACTTAATGAAACTTGCACACACTGTGTATATTGCCTTTACTCTTAGCCACTCGGATATCAGTGTACTTCATGTAAGTGCAAATCCTTTTTCTAGACTTTGAAATGATTTTATAAATAACCCTCAGGTGTGATTTCCCCACACATATAATTTATTCTCTAGACTAAATCATAGGCTATACCACTAGCCTACACATTCCTCAACTCGACACTTGGAAACCTTATCCTGTATTGGATATCATTAGGCTTGTCTCCAAAAAGGCTATTTATACCTGCACACAAGATTAACCGGACTTGGTGCAGTCTCCCCTGCTTCGCCTAAACATATGCCAAGTTTCATTCCTTTATCCTAATAATTTAAAGTATTTATTGTCAGTGTGGTGATCGCAACACACCGAGGACACATCTTCCAGTCAAACAAGACCCGGACACGACACTTTGGCAATCAAGTTATTTTTGTGAATTCCTGAAAAGATGATTTGTTGTCTTTTCAAGGTTTCCGACAGAAGCAATAGCCAGGGCTTAATTTAGCTGCTTGTGTAATCTCTAAATGGGGACGGTATATTGGGAGCCATGTTTCCATTCCAATGTATTCATAAGCTCTTCCTTAAACCCTTCCGCTGCTGTGTTTAGAGGCACAGAGAGTAGGGGAGAATCTCAGCGCTGGACCCAAAAATAGCCCGCATTCTTTCCTCTGTGTTTCAGGAAGCATCAGAAGGGGCCGGAACAACCCGCTCTCCCATGTCCCCCTCTTTCCTTTCACCATTGTCCCATCCTCTTTCCCCTTATCCTTTCTCACTTAGTTCCTCA
Source organism: Cottoperca gobio (assembly GCF_900634415.1). Taxonomy (NCBI): domain Eukaryota; kingdom Metazoa; phylum Chordata; class Actinopteri; order Perciformes; family Bovichtidae; genus Cottoperca; species Cottoperca gobio. The sequence goes on along the minus strand of NC_041370.1, from coordinate 17,085,999 downwards.
GCATCAAGCATCCCTCCTTAACCATCTCTCTACAATTTTCTCTCCTGCTTCACTTTCACCGCCTGCCTCCCATTTCGTTACCCCTTCCTTCCTACCATTTCACCCAAGTTCACCCCTCTCTGGGACCGTGCAAACTCCTTTTCCTCTACTATCCTTTCCCTTCTAACATCACTTAGTGAACCTTTTCATTCCTTTGTCTGTAATGGACTCACATTGAATACAGCTAAGTTTGCCTTGCAAATGTCTCTGCATACACGCCCACATGAGTGAGAAAAAGACATCATATTAAATGTATATGGAAATTGCAAGAGTTGAGCCTTGTTAAATGTATAGAAGAGTTATAGCAGCAGATGAATGGACTCATTGTTTGCTATTACTGTAATCTCTCGAGCCATGTTTCTGTCTTACACTTAGTGTGTGTCTTTCTGTCTGTATTTTATCTCTGCATCTCTGTCTTGCTCAAAACACAGATAAATGTGCACAGATACAAAAGCTACGCACTGACTCACACAGCGCCTCAGTATGCAATAACGAAAATCGTTTTCTGCTGAAAATAGCAGGGGAAACCTGACCTTAGCAAGGTCAATGCACTTTTACTGGAACTCTGGAAAGAACTGCACTGTGGTGTGTGTATGTGTGTGTGTGTGTGTGTGTGTGTGTGTGTG